>NC_072733.1:157682448-157982448 GCF_026930045.1 Uloborus diversus | reverse complement strand
TATAAGTTGCACTGCAGCCACTGTGTAATGGTGGATGAAAAAGGTAAAACAAACGCATGCCGTAACTTATAACTTGCTTTGACGCTTAGTGAATGACAGTATTTTTTCATCGTGTTTGTGGGAAGTTTTCTTTTCTATTCTTCTGAAATTACATTTCATCACAAACTGTCTGAAGCCTGTAATTTACCCCAAAGAAAACACGTGGAATGGAATGTATTACCTTTTTCTTTAGTATTATTAATCACCGCAAGGTAGCGTATTCGAGCTCTGGAGTTGCGAATAGAATTATTCTACTGCCGCATTTTTTTTTCTTGTCGTTTGCAAAATTTTGTCAGCGCAATAAAACAGTTCATTTCTTGTTATTTTTAAAAAACAGATAAGAAAAACAAATGGAGTTTTTGGAAGTCCGATAATTGCAAAATATTTTTGTAGAATATATTTAAATAAAAATATAATTATCATTTCTAAATATCATTTTTAGTATATCTTGCTACTGCGCATAGTTGTGCTTCATGGTGTTGATCTGGAATATTTCAGTTTAATTAGAAAGTAATGATTGATAGCGTTTCAACTGTTATGAATTCAATTAACTGATAAAAAATGTGAAGTCAACAAGGTAAGAGTTGAAATGAGTAAGGTAAGAGTTGAGTAAATTGTTTTTTCATGGGAAGAAAAATCTAAAATATACTAATTGTATCGCTTTAATCATGATTATTTCACGTCGCATTCGCTGAATATAATAAATAAACAAACGACGCTATGCTTTGCATGTGCTGATTGAAATGCAATAAGCAATTAAGACCCGATTGGGTCGAAATCACACGCGGATCAGGTCAAAAAAAAAAAAAAAAAAGTTATATTCACTTGTACTGCTCGGTATCGAGTGGCTACGTACAAGAACAGCAACTCGTAAAGTTTGTTTCGCTGCTTCCAATAGCGAAGTTCGTCAACGAGCAGTTTTAGCACCGAATTTCTGCTCGATGTCGAAGGACGAGAATCGCTCAGACTATTTCTGTGCCATAAATTCAAAGTTTTGTAGTTTCTGATTAAAAACGGTGGAATTGGTTCAGAAAAAAAAAAAAAAAAAAACAATCAGGAAGAAATTCGGGCAGTAGGAGGAGAAGGGGCACGTTGAGCCGCGGGGCACGATGGATCGGTCTCAATTATTTTAATATTATTATTATTATTTTAAATTTATAACTAACAAATAGCAACTACGGCCCTACAAATCCTTTCATGAAATCACATGGTACAGTTATATTGAACAAATTTTATTCCAGAAAGTGTTAATTTAGTAGTGCTGAGTAATTTTCAGAAAACTGCAACTTTATTTCTTTTAATAGGTTTGAATAAGATTGCAAAAAAAAAAATATTAAACTCTTTTCTTGAAGTAAGTTTGTTTAGTTCACAATTCTTTGTATTTAAAAAGAAAAAAGTCTCAAAGAGAAAAATTATGTCATTTGTTGAGACCAAGAACGTGGGGTACGTTGGTCCACTTTTTGTGGGACAGAATGAACCGGACCAACCAACCCCAAGTTTCTTAAAAACATTTTTTTCTCTCTTAAATCTCAGTAACTATAACAATATTCAAAGTGATTGTATATTATATATTCGTTTAATTTCGTTTTACACATACTTGGGAAATAATACTAATAAAAATTTATGGGAAAAAAGCAAAGCTATTTTTCATAACTATTTAGCAAAAATTATACTAAATTAATTTTACTAAAATATTTTTTTCCCACATCTGCACCTTTTTATCTTTATATTTTCGGATACTCTTCTAAATTTTTGCAGACAATTGTTTTCATAGAATGAAATATGTATTACATGCTATAATAAAATTCCTGTACATAAATTTTTCCAAACGAGCATTCTACATAAAAAACAAAATGAAACAAATAGTTGATTGAAAAAAAAAAATAGGCTGTTTCTTAAGATTATCTAATTTAATTTTCTATGTTTGATTTTATAAACTAATGCAAAGATTTCAATTTCATTGTCGTTTTTCTTTGAAATATATTGTATTAGTTTAGCAGGGATACACACAAGATATATTACGTTAATCAAAAATACGAGTTAAAAATCATTTATTAATACATCATCTTCTTTATGAAGCTTAAAAGCAATATATAATAAGAATAATCCTTACATAATAAAATATTCTTTTTACTTTGTAGTCCTATTAGTTTTTTCATCCAGTGGTAAGAGCATACTACGAAACTTTAAAACTTGATAGTGAGCAAGGTTATATATTTCGGGAAAAATATTTTCTTATTGACACACTACTGTACTGACGCAGTATAGGTTACTGATTATTGATACAGTACAAGTTACAAATCATTCATTGTAATTGGTATCTAAGCAAAACTGTCATATTATTAATAAGTTTTCGTTGGAAATATGATGATTTATTGCCCTGCTTTTTTAACCTTGTTCATATCCGCACAGGCTTATAGATATATGCGCCCTGCAGTGGAACATGTGAACAATTGAAGATATTTTTTTAAAAAATAGCAGTAAGTAAAGGTATATATATTTAATCTCCGAAATATCTACGACACAAAGAAAGGACTAGTCAATCCTGAGGACAGTTTTGCTATGCGAAATTTATAATATTTTTTGAAAAATAAAGAAATTAAAAAAAAAAGTTCAAACCCTTTATCCCTACATATCGTCGTTTGAAAAGAATAGTGAAACAACTGAAAAAATACCGAAAATGAGATTTTTAATTGACAATACTTTAAAGAAAAAAGATATTTCATATGGAATGAGACACGAAGTCATAGAAAGAAAAGTTGCCGGTAGATGGCATCTTTGATTAACACCTAATTTGATCTAAATTTGATTAAAATTTCTAGGAACCCTAAAAGGCTAGCACAAAAACTGCATGAAATGTACAAAAAAAAAAAAAATTTTCCGATTTTAAGCGGCATTACTATAATTAGGAGTTGTTGTGAGAGAAACAACGATAAATTACAAATCGCAACAATTAAAAAAAAAGGCTCCCGAAAACGTGCTTTTTTGAGTTGTGTCACTATTCTTTTCAGGCTGTGATATGTACAAATGAGTAGATTTTCGAATAGGTTGAGCGAAGTGGGTTTCGTAACGGAACGGTCGCTCCAAAACGGTTGCGCCGTAAAGGCGGTATCGAAAGGGCTTCGCCGAATAGTCCCATTTCGACAAACATTAATGTAACTGCACATATAAGTGACGTTCAGAACTCAGTGTTTGCTCAAGAAGTAGCACTTTTATATTCCCAGATATCGCTTAACACCTTTTTTGTTAACTTTAATCTGCATTAATTTTCTCTTGTTTCTGCAATACTGACGACGAATGAGAACAAATAAATGAGCAAATTACAAAACGTTTTCATATAAATTAATAAATTTGTTATTCTGAGTTTCATGATTTGCTTGTATGCAAAAATACCTTACAATTTTAAAAAAATATACTCCTTGCTTCTTTTTTATTCTTCCTGGCATTTTTTCTCATTATTCATACTATTTATCATCCTTTACACATTAATCTTATCTTTCTCGACTTTCTTCTCATCATCATCATCATGAAAAAAAAACATCTTTTATTAAATTAAAATACAGACAAATGATTTTACCTGTGCTCAAACGGTATAGTAAGGTAGATTGGTCACGGTTGTGCCAGGATTCAGTTGTAACAGTCCTCATTTTAGTGAATTTCTAAAGAATACCAGGAGGGTGACGGGGACAGAGGAACGGCGTGCCCGTCTGAACACGTTTTACTGTATTGCGCCAACCATCGCACGACATTAATCCTAACTTATTACTCTTTGCCATACAAAAGAAAGAAAATTCAACCCGTTTATTTTAATAATTGTTGTTACATGTGTACAGATAGAATAATGAAGGTTTTTACTCATTACGAGTTATAGATTAGTATTTACATAGCAGTGACTAGTTTGCAAGTAAACTATTTTTATTGTAATGGAATTTTTATTTTAATTAATTTATTATTATTATTATTATTATTACTATTATTATTATTCTTATTATTGCTACTACTTTTACTATTATTATTATTATTATTATTATTACTACTATTTTTACTATTATTATTATTATTATCATCATCATTATTATTACTACTACTACTTTTACTATTATTATTATTATTATTATTATTATTATTATTACTATGGCTATTATTACTATGGCTCATTATTACTATTATCATTATTACTATTATTATTATTACTATTATTACTATTACTATTATTATTATTACTAATATTACTACAGTTTTACCCGAGCAAAGCATTCGCGTTTGCAAGCTATAATTCAAAAATACGATATTTTCAACGGAACTTTATGGGCGGTAAAAATAAAATATAATGATATCTTAATGAAGTATGGAGAAAGCATTTAAGGATGCGCCGATAAGCAGATTGGCTGATTACTGATTGCTGATTAATTGGCTGTTGATAATCGACCGATTAATGATCATGATGATCATTTGTAATACACTATCAATTTCTCCAAGCTTTTTTATCGTTTATAATTTCTACTTCAGAAATAATTAATAGTTTATTTCTGAGAGAAGAATTATTTTTCTCTATTTTACATATTTTCCGAAAATAATTTCAATATTTCATTCAATTCCTTTGACCCAATTTCCATATTATTGTTAATAAAGATACATTATGCTAACTAGACATGAAATTTTTTAAAAAAATAGGAGGGTAGATTGTGGTGAGTAGGATAATTTTGGAGCACTTTCATTTTAAATTAGTTTTTTAATTATGAGTCGCCATTTAATTTAAGACTTTTATTCTTTATAAAAATTGTAAGGTTATCTAGTTCTATGCTAAAAGAGAAAATTATCGACACGTGAAATATGCTGTAACATTGTATACATGTGTATAATTATTCAAAATAGAAAAAAATAAATTAAAATGTCATTACTTCAACCACCAGTTTGTAAATAATAATAATAAAGTATGTAAGTATTTTTTTTATAAATCAAATGACATTGAATAATAATTAATGTTTTGTTGAGTCAAAACTCAATAATTAAAAAGTAAGCTGTAAAATGTATGGTATGTAATCATGTGTAGATACAAAGAACGAAATGAATGAAAAAAAATGTTGTGCTATCAAAAGCTGGGTTGAGGGTATCATGCTCGAAGGCGCTTATAACGAAGTGAAACGTGTGACTTCTAAGCATTTATAGTATTTTCGCGGATTTGTTATCACAATCCTTTTTAAATAATGGGCAATAGGATCGATTGGAGCAGAACATTCTTTAGGCTGGATGCAAGGGCCGTTTTCGTTAATATTAAGCTTGTTGCGGGATCGAAATATATTATCCTATTTGAATAATGATTTTGTGAGTTTTAAAACTTGACCAGTCTCAAGTTTTCCGCCATTTAGCATTAAAAAAATGAACATTGAGGAAAAAGTGTAAACAAATCACATAGAAACGGCAAAAGTCTCCATTTTTTCCAATTTCAGGCTCGTTGCGCAATCGGATAAAGTCTGATTTCATTTTTTTTTTTTTCGTTTTTTTCGTTTTTTTCGTTTTTTTTTTTTTTTTTTTGTTAAGTATCCACGAAGCGCAGCTTTTCCGCGCTAAAACGACACGGAAATAAAGAATCAGTTCTTTCGTCTTACTCCTATATCCATTTTAATACATTGTACTTCAGTGAAGAAAATGGAATAACTTTGCTTTTATTTATTCCATAAATACTGCTCGCGTATACCCCATTGATCGCTCCGTCTTGGAACCTTTGAAAAAGCTATAAATATTGAAACATAAATGTTAAATTTTTTTCCAGAAGTTTATGTTGTATTATGATAGATATTAATTTGCAATAAAAGTGATTTTAGATAATTTGGTGTATTTTGAACCAGACACTACCAAAGCATTGTCACGAGTATCCTTGATGTGTGCTCGCATGCGACATTTTTTTTCAATGAAAAAACGAATACGAAGACAAACGCCACCCTTTACTATAAATGACATCTTTCTTCCAGCCAACTGGCGTACTACCAAAAATATTTGGGCAGTCAAATGAAAATTTTCGCAATCTAATCCAGATATATAATCTTCTGTTTTGTTATCTAGTATACCCTATAAATATAGCAAAAAACGCGTGTAAAACTTAAAAATAATACAAAATAAATAAGGGACCACAATCCCTTAAAACCGAGTTAGAAAACAGTGTTTGAGAAAAAAGGAAAACAGAAAAAAAAAGGAGAAGAAGAATGGCCAAGCATAAATACGTTGAATCCAACTTAAGTTCCTAACTAACCAGCAAGCTAATTAGGAACTGAGCCTTAGCTCTTCTTTAACTCAAATATGCACAAACTCAAATTGCGTCCGAAAAAATTCCTAATGCTCCTAATTAGCTTAGAACTAATTTCAGTTTATGCAGAAAAATTAGCGCTTTTGGTTGGTGCAAAAACTTTGCAAGTTCAAAGATTTTTTTTCACCTCCAAATTAGCGAAAGAAAGTTAACTGCCTTTTTTAATTCATACATTCGTTAGTTAGAGTATCGCAGGGATGGGTAATACTCCCCTAGAATTTTCTGAATCCGACGGTACCCGTCTCGACTCCATATTCTCGGTCATAGCTGCGACACTACGACAGACGGGTGCAAACACACGCAAATCTCTAAAATCATTCCTGTTGTAATATATTTTTGTGATTATGCGGACTGAATATATGTATCTCAAAAAATTCTTACCTTTCTCTGATGTTATTTCTGGAATCTGGTTTAAAAAAATCATCAATTGCTGTGAAGTAACATTCATGGAAATTTCATAGCTAAAATATGTTTTCTTACAAAATGTAAAATCATTTTCCTTTGCCTTTAAATTCACCCGACCCTTTACCAAGTGTATTATGCTCCAACTAAAATATTAACAATGTTCACATAATACATATTACCGCATAAAAGTATGAGGCACGTGCTGAAACCTCATGAGATCGGGGCCTCGGAATTGTTGGATCCGTCAACACAGATGTAATTAAATTGTGACTCACAGATTTTTGCTTCTTTCCGAAATAATGGCTAAACCGTGTGCCTTAGTGACCTTAATCTGTCAAAACAAGACATAAATCTTTGCTTCGAGTGTGAATCATTACGCTTAAATAAATAAACTCTTTCACAAACCGACACTGTCCACACACTACTTTCGCAACAAAATTCCTTTTTACTTGCTATACTTTCTATTTTCAGCGAAAGGAATTGAAACGCATATATATGCTATCATAAAAGCAAATATGTGTGAACACCGTTGTCTATGTGTGTGTGTGTGTGTGCTATAATACTACCCTTTTTTGCCTATTGCTTGACGCATCACTTTTAGATCTAGTATTTGTTTTAAGCATCTGTGTGTTCAGAAAACATCAATTACACGAGCTTAATTTCTCTGTTATTTATGATAAAGACCTATTAATGCAGAACTTTTCCACAGTGTATTGTTTTCGTATTTTCTTAGTAAACAAATAAAATCCTATTGCTATTTTACTGTATGCATTAAAATGACTATTACCATCCCCTTTAACTTTTAAATATGTTCACGAAGCTTTTATATTGTATAGATATTTTTAATAAAGTTCTGAGCTATTGGCTGATATTTTTTGGAAATTTTAACTGTTAGTTATATAACAGAGGTTTTGTTTCTTTTTAAAAAACTCTTTGGTATTTTTTTCAATATGATGTCAAACAATTTTTATCAAATACTTAAAAAGGTTGTTAATTTGATTCACTCCTTTCGTTTAAAAAACGCAAATTATTTTACTTTTTGCGAGGGGAAAAAAATAAAGAATGAAACCAAAAGTTGTACGTCATAAAAAGTTATATCTATCTATCATTTGCAGCTCTCTTGTGTGAAAAGAAAAGTGTTTACAATTAGTTGATCCTTTTCCCCAATCAATCAATCAATCAATCACTACCTTTGCCACTGGTAAGGTTACGGAGAGAGTTACTTAATTTTTTGCACATAACTTACTTTTTGCTTCTTAGAACATAAATAAACATTATAAGAAGATTTTAATTCTCCAATAGACGCTGATGCAGTAGGGCAGCCAGAATTAGCCTCCCGAGGGAGGGTCTATATAAGTCTCAACTTGTAAATAAAATACTATGTTAGAATTGGGAAAAAAAAGCTTAAAACCAGGGATTCTGGAGGAGTTTTTAACCCAACTCCCCGTGGCTGAACCCTTGCACGAATGCTGATTTTTTTTAAAAATCTGTTTAAAAGTAATAATTGTTATTATTATGGTTATTTTTTTTCCTATCGTATATGTTCTGTGTGAGTGCTCTCCAATGTTTGTTTGAATCATGGAACCTGAAGAACTATTAGTATTTTTCGTGGACACGAAAAATACTAATTTCTCATTAACACGAAATCGCATTCCGTGAAATACTTGTTTGGTGCCGTAAGTTAACAATGACTTAATAATTTACAGGATGAGATGAAATTCGGTTAACATGAAATAAATATCATAGTCCCGTGAATTTTGTGTTAACGATGTTCAAAAACAGGTAGACTCAAACCAGACTTACCGCAACGTCTGTGTCAGTCAGGTTAACGGGATATGGAAAGGGCATCGCTCGTTTGCGTGCTAAAATACCGTCAAGTCTAGTTAAAGCCTCACTGTAGTTTTAGTAGCTCAATATGTTATGCAAGGACAATTGATGAAAAGCATCATATTTTTTAATTTTTCCTTTTTTGATTGTGAATTACTATTACATTCGTCTAAATCATCAGATTAAATGTTCTGCACTTATGCATCATTGTTACAGTTTTTATTTGGAACAAAAGACGGTGATGCGTTCACTTGTCATCTCGGGAATACACTCAAATAAATAGGCGCAATTTCGGAAATAAAATCAAAATTACATTTTTCGCCGAAAAAGGTTACTAGTACATTACATGAAATATTCTGTGGTTGTTGTTGGTGTTACTATTCGGTAAACCGAGCCCGAGTAGCAAATTTCTAGTCAATTTAAGACAGAGAGGAACGACTTCCGTTTTAACGATTATCATTTAGATGGAAGTCCGAATTGGCTCAGACAGCACACGATATATGTCTCTCATCAACATTTCGAAATTTAGAACCAATCCAGAAGTCGAACAACTCCTGACCCAGCACCCCCCCCCCCCGACGTATTGATTCACGATGAGGACTTCATGACCACAACACATTTAATGTGCCCTAGTCATCATCAGTGAACACGGAGGATCTTCGACCGGCTGACATCGAATTCAGAGCTCTCCAGTTACAAGTCCGGCGCCAATACCGATCAGGCCACCACGGCCAAACACGTATTTTAATTGCGTTTTTAAACTTCCGATCGAGGAAGAAAACGGCATTTTCCAACTAACTTAATAACGTAGGGAAAAGTAAACAAATAGAAATTCCAATATCAATACAATAGTTCCATATTTTATAAATGATGTCACCAGATTGTATTATATATATATATATATATATATATATATATATATATATATATATATATATATATATATATATATATATATATATATATATATATATATATATATATATATATATATATATATATATATATATATATATATATATATATATATGGTTATGTATTTTACATTAATAGGGTGGGAAGATCTTTTTTATAAAATTTTGGCTTAGTGTAGGACACTTGTGCAACAAGTCTGTTAGAACTTTCAAAGCATTTCATCAATTTTTCAGTATTTAGTCACGTCCCTCTAGCACCAAAAAAAGTGAAAAAAATCTATTGATTTTCAAAAGAAAAAAAAATGTTTTGAAAAATAATTTCAAAACTAGTTTCGGCACAGTGAGGAAAAGTTACGCAATAGTTTTATTTAATAATAAGCCGTGCCACTTTGGCATCAATAAAAGACAAAAACGAAAAAATCTTTTATTTTCCAAAAAAAAAAATACAAATTTTGAAAATTAATTATACAATTAGTTTTGCCATGCAATGGAAGTGTTACCCATTGAATCAGCTAGAGCTCCCAAAAAGTTTTATCGAATTTGTTCAATATTTAGTTATACCACTCTAACAATCAAAAAAAATGAAAAATAGAAGAAAACAGTTTTTTTTACAGAACTATAATTAGCAAAGTCATAGTTTTTTTAGTTTATAAGAACATGAATTGTTAGATAATAATATCTAATGCACTTGTTCATAAAATTAGATGAAGTTTATTTAATTGGAAATTTTGTTGATTTAAAAATGTGCACACAGGCAAGTAAAATCTATTTTTTACTTAATAATAGACGTTCGTTTTTTCCCCCTGTAATCTGTTGATCCGCAACTGTATGTTAGCCCGGAGAAATAAAAAATATCAGCGTCTTGCGCAAGGGGACACAAAAAATACACTACGTTTCGAACGGACTTCTCTTCTTTCAAAACTGAAAATTTATCACTATTAACATTTCTTAGTCGGTTGAGAACTTCATGCTTCATACTTCATTGGATGCAGAAGAAAGTTTAATTTAAAGGAAATGTGATTCAAAACAACTATTAGCTAACAATTTCTGTTTCTCAAAGATTAGTCACTCTGACATAATTGATTTCATTCATAAACTGTTTTATAACTCATATTCAGAAGCCGCGAAAATTATGTCGTCCCATGACCTCGACAAAGTTACTGTTTATACTGGCATGGAAAAAAGAAAAACCGCCAAAACATTTTAATCCCAGCAGAAGGCCGCCAAATTCTTACCGTTGAACAACGTCACTACGTTACCTCCTTCCGCGGTGTTTTCTTCCGAATATTTTATTAACGCATTAAGATCAGAAGTAGCGTAAAACTTGACTTGCGTAAGGATGTGCACAGTTTTTTTAGAATCTTTTAACTGTTTGTGATTACAGTTGTTAAGAGTGAGAGTTGGATAGATTTCTACTGAAGAATGCGTATAAATATTTGGACACACCAGGGCCGCCGAGAGTCAAGGCCAAGAAACAGTCCCCTCCCCCCCCCCTCCATAAAATTTGTAAAACATAAACTACTCGAAATACTAGCCGGTAGTCTGCTAAGGCTGCTTCCTTAGTTTCAGAACGTGCTGACATGACCTCACGTTGCCCAGGGAAACACAGAACAATAGTTCTTTTATTTTTTGATTAAAACTTGTGTACTAATATAGGGGTGTCCCTTTACTGAGAAACCTGAAAAAATCAGAGATACTTTTAATTTCAGAAGAAAACTCAGGGAAATTTTTAATTCTTGAAGAAAGGGTGGATTTTTTTTCTCTTCTTAACCAGATTATTTTTGCAATATTTCTTATTTCAGGTAAGCAACATCAATTGTTTTCCCCATAATTTAAATTTTGTATGTCTTAAAAAAAAATATATATATATATATATATATATATATACATATATATATATATATATATATATATATATATATATATATATATATATATATATATATATATATATATATATATATAGATAGATAGATAGATAGATAGATAGATATATTTATTTATTTATTTATTTACACATAATTTAAATTGGGTTTTGAAGCTATTTTCTTTTCTTTTTCTCTCTATTTAAGTTTTTCTTGCGCTAAGAAATAGATCTCCATTGCTTGGACTAAAATTATTTCACTTACTCGTCATTCAATGCAAGTACATAAGTACTTTTATTTTTTGCTGAAGGTTGTATTTAAGTACTATAAATACGAAAAAAATTAAATTTCTGTAAGTGAAATATAATAATTATAAAATATAAATAGAAGTTGGCCATATATATATTTAAAAGAAGGTAAAGATATTAGCATAAATCACTGATAAATGTTACATAAAAAAGTATTTTGCGTTTTTTACCCGACTGCGCGTGCGCGACGTAAAGAAGAGTAATGTGTTATTAGTCTATGTATGTATGTGTCTTCCTATATGGCATTCTGCAGGCTAAACGTCTGGGCCAATTTTGATAATTCTTACGTCAATCGATTTGTCTCAACCTTGGGAGTGTCACTAAACACATGATAGTTATCAAAATTCACCATATCAACAACGAGTTGCCATATTTTGTCAGTTTGGGATCGGCGCACGTTGGGTGTTGCACACTGTGCGCACGCAGGTAGCGTGCGACATAGGTAGTTTTCGCTGCCTGAAATTTTTTGTTTACTAATTCTACTAATTGGGGTCTCATTGGCCGAGTGGTCTAAGAGATTGCTTCTCCCACTTGAGGCGGTGGGTCAAGACACCCTCGCTCCGGATGTACTTTCCCCTCTTTCTGATGTAAATTCTTTCATGTGTTCTTTATATGTATTCTGTACTGTAATAAAAAATATATTATGCGTAACGAAGGCAAGACACTCAGATTGTAGTCCTCATGAAAATAAACCCGTGCCATAAGCACCAAATGAAAGAGAGTCTACTCATTCGATTTTCATTTCTCACATGTTGCAGTTGTTTTTGCCTTGATTTGAGGGACTGAGTTTCGCGACGTGTACTTTCTTGAGAGGCTTTTTTAGTTTTGCGAGAAAGACTTGACTGACGACGTTTCCGATTTCACGTCATCATGAGTTATACAGGCTGTTTATATAGCTTTGCTATGTTTGACTTAAGTTCGCGCATTTTTGCCGAAGACCAAGCCCATGTAGCTTTAAACCGAGTTAGGTCCCTAGAGGGACTAATTATCAGTAGTTTAGACCACCGCAAGTTACTTAATAAACCTCACGGTACAAACAAACTCTCCCAATGAAATGACAAGGTTACAAAATGTACCGTCTTATAATCATAATAACTAAGTCAATAAAAGTTAACTAAAAACTGTAAAATAAAAAATTATTAAATAAAAACAAAAAACCCGACTACGTAAAAACCAAAAAACTAAAAAGAAAAATGTATAAATCCAGTAGTTTAGAATGTTATTAAGTACTACTGAATAACCACACCGATGAAATAGTTTTATAACCGTACACAGATAAGGCAAATCATAAATTCAAAAGCAGAATAGAAGGATCAACAGTCGGGGACCATTCAAATTTTACGGGGTTCTTTGAATCAGAAAGGAATGGGCCCCGACTGTTGATCCTTCTATTCTGCTTTTGAATTTATGATTTGCCTTATCTGTGTACGGTTATAAAACTATTTCAACGGTGTGGTTGTTCAGTAGTACTTAATAACATTCTAAACTACTGGAGTTATACATTTTTCTTTTTAGTTTTTTGGATTTTACGCAGTCGGGTTTTTTGTTTTTATTTATTAATTTTTTATTAAATAAAAGTTTTAAAACCAAAATCCCGTCGACAGTTCGATAACTGAAAATTCCATGTTTTATCGATATGGAAAAGTCAGGGAAGTTGAAGGCTGATCCTGAACTGACACCCTGTAACTGCCTTCAGCACCTTGGGTAGGATAGGGAGGGGCACAGTAAAACGAAAATTATAAAATTCAAGAAATTTGTTAACTTTGATTTTATAAGAACAAATAAAAAAGTGGATTTGTTGTGCAGCTTAAGTATGCAAACTTTTGAAACACAAAAAATTTCTTTACCATTTAAAGTTTTTGAGATAATATAAAAAAAGGAAACGTAAAATTTTGTTTCACTGTACCTCACGCATGTGACACAGTGAGACAGCATACAGGGCACAGAGTGACATCATTTAGGGTTGAGTGAAACATAATACGTTCAGCGTTTGAAATCAAAATTAGATCGTAATGAAAAGAGATTCAAGTTTCATTGTACATCTAAATAAAAATTTTATTTTCAGACCACAAAAAAAAAAAAGATTTATTTTGCCTTGCATCATTTCTTTTCGTAGGAGCTGTTATCAACAATTTAATAGTTTTATTCGGAACGGATGCAACATCTGGTACATATGGTCAAATAAAAACAGTCAAAATGGTTTTACTTTTGCCCAAAAAAGCTAACGTACAAATCTCCATCGTTATCAGCTACTGTTAGAGCATTTCCAACGTAGAAAAAAAAAATTGATGGCAAATTCTATCAAAACTGCAAGTGTCACACGATCTAGCTCTTCAAACCCATAAAATCGATTTTCGCACATGTCAATATGGGCTGATAAAATATCAGATCCCCCATTTAATTTGTTTCTACATCATCAGTCTACCCTCATAAAGACTACTTTTTTGACATTTTCTTTTCATTTCTCTAGTTTCTGTGTTTTCTTCTTACAAAATTTATTTTCCGTGAGTATCACTTTCAAGGATAACTACTCAACCTTTTCTCTCTTCGGTTTTTGGATATCCTCTGAAACTCTAAGAACCTAAGAAAACACTAACTGCTACACTAGTGCAAGAGGGATCTTTTGAACCAGTGTTATCTATAATTTACAGATTATTATGATGTACTTTATCTGAAATGTCACATGGAATCAGAAGGTAAGTTACAATTGAATTTCTCACCAAATCGTCAGAAAATGTCCTTTTTTTCGCCTTACGTGGTTTAATTTGTATTTTTAATGAGGTAAAAATACCTGTTAAGTAAATAAACAGCAAGCTGCAAACGCTCAGATCATAAGATAAAGTAAAAAAAAAAAAAAAAACATCTCCTTCGAAGCAGAATTCAGGATGGGACACGGTGAGATTTGCCCCCTCTTACAATCTGAATTGGTCTACTTATTTCTGGCAATCTACCTTGCTATTAAAAATTTATTATTATTATCAATATAATAATAATAAAATTTTAATAATAATAATAATAATAATAAATTTATTATTATTATTATTATATTAATAATAATTCTTCTTATTATTATATTAATAATAATAATAATATTTTTGTATAGCAAGAATCTTTGTGAAATGAATAAATGCCTCGACCTACACAATTAAAAGCGAAACAAGTCAAATGTTTTTTATTTATTCAAGCGTGCTAATGATTGACCTTTAACATTATATGATTACTTGTTTACTGTTCGTTTATTTTCGAATACTCGAGCTTAGAAAAATCTTTCAAGATTACTTTTGAATGTCAGACCAGCGATCTGGAACCATGGGTGTAACTCTTAACTGGCAAATAATTTAGTTTCAGGTTTCAGCAGACGCGGTAACGTAAGTAAACGATGACGCAATAATCATAGAAATTAAAAGTGGATAAATCGCATGAATGAGTTAAACATATTAAAAATTACATTTCATTATTGTTTTTAAGTTTCATATTTTGTTATATAATAAGGATATGAAAGGATCCCTTTTACTTAATCAGTCTTCTTCGTTTGCACAAATGCGTGTCATATGACTTAGTTTTGAGTGTAAGTATGTTGTGCTTCTCGTTTTTTTTTTTTTTTTTTTTTTTTTTTTTTTTTTTAACGCCAAATGAAAAAATCCTATTACTCTTCCTCAATTACTGTGTCACTCATACATGAAAATTTTGTAGTACAAATTTTAAAATTCCTCATTTAAGTGACACGTCTTTTCATGAGCTTCTGGTGACTGGATAAAAATTCAATTCCTGATCAGAAAGAAAAACCAACCTTAAAGCAGTAAGCAACTTCAACTTCTACTACTTTCTTCACTAGAAGAAATGATTTTAGGACGGGCGTAAGTCACACTAAAATGAATGAGACTTATGCCCCTTAAAACATTACTGATTCGCTTGTCTTTGAAATCACGCGTTTTAAAGGAGAAAACAGTTGTTCCTCCCCCTTTTTTGGCACGTTATTTCTTATAGCTACTTTGATGCACAAACGTATTTACTTATTTCTTATTAACGTATAGCTCAAATTTTCAAGAAAACGATTCAAATAGCTACTTTAAGGATGCAATATAGAGCATTTTGCAGTTGTGCACTTTTCGCGCTGATGAATGGGTTCAACTGTAGCCTTAGAATAGGTATTTGCTGCATTTTCTTGACTATTTGGTTAAATTTCCTTGTTTCTTCATTTAATCAATTCTATTATAGTTTCTCCTCTCATTTTTTGTAAATCTGTTTTTTTTTTTTTTTTTTTTTTGAAAATCTTTTTCTTCTTCTTTTTTTTTTTTTTTTTGTTTATTTCATAATGCAATTTGAATTAATGCTATTTTGGTTTTGATTTCACCCATGCTAATTTATTTATAATGCTTCTTAAGCAGCATCAGGGAAAAACTTTCGCTTATTTATGACTAACGTCTCGTTAGAATTAGGCATTAAAACGCTGGATTTGCTTCACAATAGTCAGATATTTTTAAATATAAAAATGTAGTCAATTTAAAACCCTAAAGGTAGGAAAGTGATTTTAAAATTTCATACACAGAAGCACCTAGTTAAATGTTTCGTGCTATTGTAATTCAAAAATCAGACTACAATACTTGTATTCAATCGCTTTTACTAACCGGCGCTTGACACGGATAAGCATCATATATTGCAAAAATTGACATGTTTAATGCATGATAGTATAAAATTGAAATGCTTACTCGAAACACTCAAGAGTGATAACATGTAATAACTGCTGATAATTCGAAGAAACGCAACGAGAACAGGAAAAACAAAGTAAAATTTCTGCGAATTTTTGAATGCGAACTGTTTAAATGACATTATATGATTTACTTTTAAACCTCATTTTTCGGAGTTCCTGCTTCCAACACAAACGAATGCCTTGTCTTTGTGGTCTAGTAGCACTTTATGAAATAATTTTTAAATATTACATACAAATAATTTTCTACTGTAACATTCTTCAGCTACATTAGTGATATAGGGGAATGTGGGGCAAAGTGAAATGGTTAAGATGACTGAGTCTTTTCAAAGTGAAAAAATAAATTTATTTTGAAAATTACAGTACATAAAGAAAGAAAATTGTATTTTATAATACAACTTGTGTTGAAACAGTATTTTTTAATTTTTATTAGTAAATTTGAGTATTAAAAAAAAGTGGAAAATTTTCCCTTTTTTTTATGAGGCAAAGAGAAAAATGAAATCTATTTCTAATGAAATATTTTCTATTCGATTATAAAACATATCTTTGATCATAAGAATCAATAAATAAAAGGATGAAAAAATTAAAAGGGAATAAATAAATGAAAAAAATAACGAATAATTAAATGAATAAATCAATTAATATGTGAAGAAAAATAAATGAGCGAGAAGGAATGAATGAATAAGAAAATAAATGAATAAATGAATCAATAAGTGAATTATTAAATAAGGGAATGTAAATGAATGAATTAATAAATCAAAACGTAAGTGATTTATATTAAATGATTCAGTGAGTAAATGAAACAAACTATTTTACTTTGCCTCGTATGTACTTGACTTATTGTAAAATTTATTTAAAATACAAATAATCTTAATATTAACCAAAATAATGCTTCATTGAATATTAGGAGGTCTCAATTAATATTTAAAATGTTAATAACTATAACTTTATCATTTTTAGTAACAAAAATAATTTTTGACTTACAACAAAATATTACAATATGAGTATTTTTTTTTTAAAAATAGCTGCATTACCAAATGCTTTAATTTTCGGCGGTATTTTTTTCCCGACTGGAATGTACCACATATGGTACTAAATAGTTAATATAATACCAGATAGGTGGAGCTAAAAGAAGGAAAAATATTTCACCATATCACTTCACCTCATGTTCCCCTACCAGTCAACTGTGATACCATATACACCTTTGCCCAAATTAATGTGAACAAAGGACAGTTTCAAACAAAATTCATATATTTTTCATAATGTTACAAAATTCAAGACAGAAATGTTTTAATGTTGTTTGGATCTGATCAGCAGCTCAAATCAAAAGACGTACCTAAAGTCAACTATTTTTTACAAATGTTTTTAGTACTATCATCATCAAACCAAATGTAAATCCCAGCTTAAACAAGCCTTACTTTTGTTATGCCGTACAGTTCCTAAGTCTATCATTGACAACTGTTCAAAGATTTTATATGGGGTTTATATCAGGTGTATTATTTGACCAGTTTACGGCTGAATTACCGTGTACATTCACAAAGGCCTTCAAAACGTACGCCGTCTGGAGCAAGTTAATTTAGCTGTTGAATAACGAGCTTACTTAAAATATCTACACATAACTATATCTGTCATTGTTCATCATGCAATCAACATGATCAAGGGTTTCTACCACCATATAAATGAAATAATCCGTCAAAAATGTTTTTCTGGAATGTCTTAAGAATTTATTTTCTATTTCGGATTAGAAATACAGTGTTTGTGGCACTTGTTATGCGATTTCGGCAGTAACAGCCTTTCTAACGAAGTGGAACTGAACCAATCTCATATTTTAATTAAGTGCTAGCCTATAGAGGGACTACAGTAGTCGCCTCGGCCACCTTGGTCTCGCCACGTACCACAGGGAGGCGAAAACGCCAAAAAGCGCTTATAAGTGTTATTTTTTTTCTATAACCAGCCAATTGAGGATTAATAAATTTGCACAGGCAATCTTAGGCAATCAGTACTAGAATTTTAGAGCCCATCGTCTACTACAAAACTGAAGGGAACCTTTAGAAAGTTGAAGAACCATGAGTGCGGGAATTTACAAAAATTGCTTTTAAGCAGTGTATATATATTTTTTTCTTATTAAAGGCAGGTATATTTAATTTCTTTCGTGTCTAACGATAGTAATAGGACGAAAAAAAATGAGTAATCACATTCTCAAACCGAAAATCAGTTTTGATAAGCACCGAAAACTTGGAAATTCAAAATTATTTTTTTCAAAACACTCTACAAAAAAATCTCCTCTTATGTCCTCTTAGAAATTAATACTAATTAGTCATAAAGGGTCTCTAGAAAGACCCTGAAAAGGAATTATCTGCGTAAACCTGCGAATCCTGTTGGACCCTGAGCTCAAACAAATCGAGAAAACTCCATTATAACATGCCTGTGTAAAACAAGCGAGAGAGGTTCGAAAACACTTTTAAGCCCTTTTTGGCGTTTTCGCCCCACTGTGCGTACGGCAGTTTGTCCAACCCACCTGCGGCGGGTTGGTGTACACCGCCTTCGACGATGCATTCATTGGCTTTGCCCCTTCTCATCGCAGCGCAACAAACCACGCTCACATTTAATCCATTTTTGCTCGAGATGGGCCACTTTTCATCTGCATTTACTCAGTACTGTTTCGCTGAATCCGCGGTCGGAATTATTGGCAAGATACCAGCTACATCCCGCAATTTCGAAGCAGCTGTAACACCACCGAGAATTGTACCTTTTAATTAATATCTTCAGTCGTGGGAAAATGAGACCACACTATCCATGATCCTCGTGAAATTTCGAATCTTTTGTTAGCTGGTTCCAACTTAAAATCACTACTGTTCTCGCAGAATGCGAGTGACGGCGATCTATTTGGTCGAATTTTAATATAGTAGACCATCCGTCTGGTCGGCTAAGTTTGTCATCTAAGGAGGCTGTTTCGTCTAGGGCTAGGACAACGTCCAGAATAACGCCGAGAAAATCGCGCACTCTGGAATTATTTCCATATGAAGTTAATCCATACAAAACAATAGCCGAAGGTAAATATTGCTATGTTAGTCTGCGTTACTATTTCTATTGAAAAATATTTTGATGATGATATCTTCACTATCAGCATACAGTCCTTCAATGACAAAAAGCGATAAGTAGATGATATTTTGCTCTGTCAATAAACGGATAGCTTATGGAAGAAGTATCATGGTTCAAAATTTGCTTGAAAAGCGTTGGGTGTCACCTCCATTAGATTGTTCTCCTGTGTGCTCCCCCCTTACCCTCCTCTGAGCAGTATTGCTTCAAAATGACTATAAATCCCAATTGGGCAACTCGGAGTTTCTCTGTTAGATAACTAAAGATCTGATCCATTTCAGTTAAACTATAAAACTATAAATGTCACCGCGTGGTCGCAAGGTTAAAGTTCTGTTTATTGTTAAATGATAAAACGTAATTCTCTTTGAAAAGTTCATTAAGTGACAATAATGACAATTATCAAGATATTTTGAAAAAGAAAAAAAGTTGAATTATTATGTTATTTAATGTATAATAATTGCAGAAAAAACTATTACTCACAAGCTAAAATAAAGAAATATTTCAGAAATAGAGTAGAACCTCCGATTTAACGTTTTCCATAGGACTTACGAGGAAAAACGTAATAGGCGGGAAAACGTTATGCAGGTGTTGAACAAATTTTCATTAAATAATATAAAATGATTTGAACGGAAGTAGATAGACAGTGTAAAATTATTTTATATAGCATATTTATTGCATAAAAATTAATTTTTTTATACGATCTGTCAAAAGTAGAATACTTAAACTACCATGGTTTAACAACTTCGTTAAATTTTTCCTGCCTCATACGTTTTTTGTTAGTATCAGAAAGAGATCTTACAATAACTGAGCTGCTTTGCGAGTGTTGTTCCTGTGAATCTTATCGGCTTAAAAGATTTTCAGTCCTGTAGTCTGTAATCCTTTCATAACAGCATCTGTCGTAAGTGCTGTTCTGAATCCGGCTTCAGTATCTTCACTTTCGCTGTTAGCCTCTGGTCTGATATTTCTGGAGCTGCTGAAAAGATTAAAATCACAGTTCGTAAACTCTTGAAAACCGAAATAAATTTTTGAAACATAATCAATATTCACTGCATTAACCTCTTGATCAGAACCCCTAATTAATATTAACCAAAATCCGCATCTCATGAAATAATGGGCGATGCCATTTTGTGTCACATTTTTCTTTGCCAGAGGCTGTGAAATACAGTGCCTCTAAGACATTAATTTTTCCCCATAGGTTTTTTTAATAGTCTAAACGGAAAGAAATTATGAGACATGGTTTAAATGATGTTTATTTTTTCAAAAGAAATAAAATATGGAATTCGTCGTAAGAAAATGAGCAAAATCAAGTTGGCATTATTTAGCTAAAATCTTTAAAAGCGCGAATACGGTGAATGAAGAAAAGTAATACACGGCAGGAAATAACATCAAAAGCATTGCAACTTTAACTTGCAAGTAGCAACTTCCAGTAATTGCAAAAAAAAAAAAAAAAAAAAACTTTAAGTGCGATTAAACGTTAAATGTGAGGGTTAATTGGGACGTTAAATTGTTATTCCACTGTATAAGCCCAAAAATTAATACATCAGTGACTGCACTCTAATATAAAAGATGTTGATTATACAACAAAAATTTTTAAAAAATCATGTTCAAAAATTGATAACAACTTGGTATACATAAGGACTTTGCTGAAACAACGAACTGTGGCCAATGTTTATTTAATGTGTAACAAAATACATTTGCGTTTTCAGACAGAAATTATGGCAGCATTCGTAGGGCCATAATGCATAGTTCGTGAGATACAACCATATGGAGGCAGTGGCCAAAAAAACTCTCATCCTTTAAATTCCAAAGTGTGACTGCTCCATCGCGTGCAGATTTAAGCGGAGTACGACGAATATGGGGTCGTTGTATTGTGATCAGCAGAGATTCATAAAATAAACGATGCTAATTCGGGAATTTATGGCGCGCCCTGACTTTCAGAAATTCAAGTTGAACACAAGACCCTCTAGCTTATTTTACAATGGAATTTAGCTATTTTTTTCACTGAATATATTTAAGGCGTGCTTAGAGAGTATGATAACCTTTGAATTTTTCGTAGGAGAATTTTTATCACGAACTGAGTTAGATGCGCTTTTTTTTTTAACCTTTCAAATTCGTGTTGCGTAAAAAGTTTGAAGGAATCTCAAAAAGGTAGCATCAATTTAAAATTCCTTTTGTCTGCACAAGGTTTTAAAAGACGTCTCTCTAAATGTTAACAGCAGTATAAAATACTGTTTGGCTATTAATGATTAAGAAAAAGAATTTTTTAAAAGAAAATGTCTCTAAAATGTAATGTCAATAAAAAATTTCTTACGGTTTCTTGTCTAAGAAAAGAAAGATGTTAAAGAAACATCTCCAAATGCTAACAATATCAATGGAAAAACTATCTTTATTCTCGCGGAACTCTTCGGCTTTTGAAAAATCTCTTTAATTTTCTTTCACTTTTCAAAAAGCAGTACTTTGGGGTTACAGAGATGTAAACCATTCCGCCGTAGCAGGGTTGGGCGAGTCAAAAAATAATAATAATAATAATAATAATAACAATAATAATAAAAATTAAATTAGGAGACTGAAGCAGCCGATTAGGTGGCAATTCCTATTATTCAAATCCGAGAATATTTATGCATTGATATATACATATGTATGTCACTCAAACTTCTCGAGAACAGCAGCGAATTGTCTGTTAAACCAGTTATAAAATTTGAAATTTTACGAGGGCCCTGGATGGCTCGGTCTCATTTTTGTAGGACAATAATTAACGGAGATATTAATTATAAATGCATCCTCGAGAGCGGCTGATGATCGAATCAGGTACCAAAAGTTTTAAAAATTTCCAGAGTCCATTTCCCATAGTTTCATCTTTATACGGTTTTTGGCTTGCATGGCTTTAATTAGCAGGTACATTAATTATAATTTTAAATGACACTATTTTGATAACTTAAGCCACCATTGTCCGCAAAAGCATTGCCGAAGGCATGATGTACTTCTGGGGAGCGGTGGTATGCACCAATCCGCCGCAGGCCACAAATCTAGATCCCCCCCCCTACACGAACTAGTACTATAATATATTCAAATACAATATTTTTAGTCAAATCAGAACATTTGAGCATAGAAATGATGATATATTAAGTAAATTGAATTAAAGATGGAATTAAGTAGATACGAACTACAATGTAAAATAATGAAAGAAAAAGGAAATGATGCGGCTAAATAATATTACTGGTAAAAGAGCACCACCAAAGAACAAACAATGCCTACCAGTTATTTTCTGTATACCAATGCACATACAATTATTAGAAGGAACTACAGTCACAAAGTAATCTTTTCAAACTAATATTGCACCGGGTTTTTTGAAGATGGTTTTTTTTTAATTTAAAAGTAATTTACCCTTTTCTTTTTAGTGGTGTAGTGGTGTAAATAACACAGCGTCTCGGAGACTTCCGACGACTGTGAAGAAAGGCTTTTTCACATGCGTAACTATGTACAAAAAAATTGTCTTCATCATTAGTTCAACTTTATCAAAAGTTTGCTTTCCGAAAGTAAATGCAAGAGTCACTAAAAAAAAAAAGCAAACCGCTTTAAGTTTAATTTGTAAAATTGTAAATTTTAAAATTGTAATATTGCAAATTGTAATTAATGTTTCACAACAATACGTGTCATGTAACTCGTGATAAAAGTCGCATGGTTCTTCAAATGCCCCCATCACAGATGAAAATAAAAAATTCCACTAGAATGAATTGTATGTTTTCTTCAGAGAATCCTTAATAATAATGTTTTCCAGTACTTTCTTTAGCTATGGGTAGAGAAAGTACATACCTTTGTTTTATATTTAATTGTTTGTTAGGGAAATTACATGAAATTTATTGTTTTACCCTTAACTTTTCCCTAAAGAACGAATAGGGTAAATCAAAGATTTGTAACCTAAGTTAGACCACCCCTAAACAAAACAAAAAAAAAAGCATATAAACCGGTTCACTAAGTGAGACGATATACAAAGTTAATCAAATACAAATCGATTTAATTGTGAGTATGATATTTGAAGAATTCCCTCAATTTCATCAAACCCGAACTTGATTACCATTAGACCGCCGGGGAAGTATACCGTTTCAAACAAAAAAGGATTTTCCTAATCGGTACAAGCAGGGACGTGCACAGAAATTTTCTGACCCGTCAACGAATGACTTTTCCGGGCTCCTCTCCATACAGTTTGCTCCTATATTTTACCCCTAGTTTCAAAAATATTGAGCCCCCTACAGACTCGATCCCGGGCCAACAGGTGTCCCTCCCTCCGCCCTGTGCACGCCCCTGGGTACAGGTGTCTTCGAGTATTTATGGAACATTGTACAAAGAAAAAACAAATCCGACGAGATCAGAACTTCTTCCTTTCTTTGAAGCCTGCTAATTAGTATAACCCTAATTTCAAATTAAACTAGTGGTATTGTGAAATAGTAAAGCTAGAATACTGGTCAAACTTCAGAAATCAGACACCAGTTACAACATATTATTAAAGAATATACATTAAATCATCGGAGGCTCTGTATTCAATTCCCCTTGAATTGAACACTAAATATGTTTAAAAACTTAAATATTAAAACCAAAAAATTAGATTTTATTTTCTAAATAAGGTTACTTCAGTTGAAAAAAATATTAAGGAAACTGATTCAACTATTAAAGTAGCAAAATACATTTAATTCACTGCTTTGCTACGTAGTAATACATTAGTATTACCTATAATTAAAAATTAACAGGCGGCGTTGTGAAAATTAATCGTCCGTATGCCACGATAATTATCGTTCGAGACGAAGTTAGAACCTTTGCTGTGAAAATACACTGGTCACGCCAAAACTCTAAAACCACGTGATCTGTGACGTATTCCGCCCGCTAACGTAAGTTGGATTACGTACCCACAATGTGTGAATTCAAGGTTTCGTGGATTTCTCCGGGACCCCTTATCCAATCTAGACCAAATTACCATGGGACCATCGGGGAAGTATCCCCTTCCAAACAAAAAAATAATTTTTTTTAAATCGGTCCAGTAATCCTGGAGTGATCAGAAAACATTCATAAAAAACCGCAAGACGAAATCCCAACCTCCTTTTTTGAAGTCGGTTAAAAAGGCTCTGTTTTGAATGTTTGGAACTATAATTTTACTGGACCAGGAATTTAAAATAAAACACACTCATATTTTTCTTTAGCTGTTTGAGAAATTGAAAAGCTACGAAACATTTACTTCAAGCAAAAACTTTTAGAAATTACGAAGAAAAATTTTTTTTTATTCGTTTCATTATTATTTTTCATTGTTGAGACGTGTTTAAAGTTTTTTTTCACGTAACTTTGAACTTTCTGTAACTTAACGGTAAATCCTTTTTGATTCGATTAATTAGTCAATCTTTTTACTCTGAAACAACCACCGTTACCATTACAGAATCAAATTTCATCTTAAACAGCCCTCTGGTTTGTTTTCCGCACTCAATCTCCACACACACTGACTTCTTCAGAGCACTAACTGTGGTTTCCTATTACTTCTAGTTTCACCATCACGTTATATAGTAGGGGGGCATACTACATTCCGTGGGAAATTTCGTGAGGAAATTGTGAGACCAATTTTTTTATATTCCTTATGGCCTGTGTAACTATGCTTCACCGGATGTTTTGCTTGAATTTGTGTCAGACGGTCTGTATGACGTCATCGATCCAAGATGGCGGCTTTGATGAGTTTTTGCAATTATGAGTTAATTTTTGAGTATTTTGTGATAATTTTCTGGTGAATTTACTTGATTAATATCCAATTCATCTTCTTACTATAAATTAAAAGCAAAATGTTTAATTTATTTCTTTATTAACTTATTTAAAAAAAAAATTCTGATAAATCTTCTTTTTTTCACTTTGGCTCTCAGAATTAGCTGCTATAAAAGTACCTCGAGTGAGCTTTGTCAGTTAAAAATACTTTAAATTTTCAGGCTTAGATCACTAAACATTTGTACAGTCGAGCCGCATTAATTCGAACACGATCACAACGAACTACTGCTAAAGCGAACTACATTTGCATCCCCGTCCCTCTGTTTAAAATCACTTAACACACCTAACACTATTGTTTTTCGGATAAAACGAGCTGCTGTTGAGACAAATTAACTTTGAAGGTCCCTTTGATATCGTTTTAACGACGTTCGACTGTATAATCGTTTCACAGAATTCTAACAACCTGTATACCTCCTGACGCCCTAAACTCTTTGACCGGATGTGAATACCGTACATCAGGGGTGCTCTTATAGAATTTGTAGGGAGAGTAGAAGATAAAGCTTCTGAGTAGAGAAAGTATTGTTTGCCGGTTCGTTGGTGAATAGTCTGCAAATCTACAAGAACGGTTATTTTTCCGTAACTTATCACTGCTATTTTATTCACGATGTCTTCTCTCCCAGAAACTCATTTACAAGTTTCTTTGCCTCCATCTGCAAAAAAAGCAAGGCTACAAATTAATTATAAACTATGTATATTTTGTCAGAATAAGAAGTGCCCATTAGTTAAACCCATTGGTAATCATAAAGTGTTCAGTTAAAGTTAAAGAATGTATCAAGAAGAGAGTAGAATGAAATGACAAAGAGTATATACATTACTTACTGATAGATTAACGAATGTGACCGTAGAAGAATTGAAAAATAAAAATGCATTATGGCCTGCAGAATGCTACAAGAAGTGCACCCATAAAGCAAGAATGGACAGAAGTAAGAAATTACACAAAGCGTAAAAGAATAAACCATCTTGTTCTACTTCCATTCATGAAGAAAATGTTGTAGGCTACACACAACGAGATCCAAAATTGTCGTTGGTGACAAAAAGAAATGTTTTTTCTGCCTCGGAAAAGGCGATGTGAGAAAAACATTGGTGGAGATAAAAAAGATCCTGCATGTCAGCAATTAAACAAGAAGTTCTGTCTAGAACTAAACGAGCCTACTTTCCCATATACCCATACTACTTTCTAGTACCTGATCAATATTCTCAAAAATAGCTAAAATCGCAAATTGTTTCAATAATATTTTTTAAATATTTTAAGCTGATTTCCAGGAATAAAATATTTCTCACTCATCTTTAAAAAAAAAAAAAGCAGCACCTTTTAAACAAAACAGCTAATACCCTTTTTTCCATTAAAAAAATCTTTAACAGCTTTCAAAACGAAAAAATAATAATTAAAATTAATAAGCTTATTAAAATAAATACATCATATAAAAAAATCGTTTCTTTTTCCCCTGTTGCCAAAAATAATTTTTAAATGAATTAATGCAATTACCAAAATAAATAAAAACAATAAAATGTCAACTTAAAGAAATAATTTTCATTGTCAAAAAAAAAAAAAAAAAAAATCGTCTGCGTATATCTTTATGTAGAAACATGAATGACTTCGAGTTTATTCGCCGAAAACTGAATGCCTAAATTTAAACTTTAGCGTCGAAATAAAAACAAGTCATATCAACAATAATTATTTCACAGTTAAAACCATAGTTGCGGAGTCGGAGTCAATCTCATTTTGGGATAAAGGAGTCGGAGTCGATTATCCAAAAATCAAAGTCAGTCATCTGTCCTCCATGTATAAATTTTTGCCAAAGCTACGAAATCAGAGTCGAAGTCGGGGAGTCGGAGTCCGATTAATTATCGGGCACAGGAGTCGAGTCGGAGTCAGGTGCCCCTAAATTCTCGGAGTCGGAGCCTGGAGTTTGGCGTCAAGAGCTGTTTCCAACAAAATTTGTTTGAAGTAAATCCCCTTCAAGTACGGAATCTACATTGACTTTCAGTTTCCCCGTTGGCGCTAATGTTAAGGGATTTGAACTGTTCAAAATTGAACGGAAAATTGTTCAAATCAAAAAGATATTTTATATACAAGTTTTTCATCAAAAGTTTTTTCCTACAAAGTTTGCTTGAAGCAAATTCGCCTCACAGTTCGGAATTGCCTTGAATCTCCCCGTAGGCGCTAAGGTTAAGTTTTTTTGAACTGTTCAAAATTAAACAAAAAATAGTTCAAATCAAAAAGTGAAATATGGGAATGAGGTGTACTCGCCGAGATCTTTCGAACAAAAAAAAGTTTGTTCGAATCGGACTATTCATTCAAAAGTTATTAGGGGGGGGGGGGACAGACAGACAGACCGACAGACATTTTTCCCCATCTCAATACTCTACTTTCCAATTTTTAATTTTTCAATATTTATCTAACTATTTTATTTATTTTTGACTTTTTTTTTTGTTTTTCGAGATATTTTTAAGATGCATTAAACCTTTTTTCATGCTTTTTTCTTCTTTCTCTGACTTTTACTGGGAAAGTAGGCTAAAAAAGCCATTGAAATTTCCAATTTCAAAATTAAACTCAGTGACTGTACAGATCCAGGAGATGCAAAGAACATTTTATACCATAAATCTTACTGGGCAAAACATGTATTTAATGTTTTAAGAAAAAATAGCGATCCTGATGTAGTAACAAAGTCATAAGACGTTTCTAATGAAGCAACAGACGTAGAATTCCTGTGTGCATTAAATAATTTTCTTGTTCAGGGAAATGTTACTACAATAACAGACTTGAAATGAATTATCAGTCAATTGCAAATAAAAATAGAGTAAAAAATAAAACGTGAAAAGAAATTAAAAATCTCATTCAAGAAGAAATTGATGACGCTATATTTAGTAATACAAAAGCTGTAAATGAGTCGCAACGCGTATCTTTAAAAGCAACTGTAGATATTACCCTATCTAATGCAGAAGATGATTTTATGGACATTGGAAAAAACATGAGAACTATCTTTGAAGCTGCAAACATTTTACGCTAAGCAGTTTTATCTGATAAGAAATGGACATTTACAGGATGTCTTGAACATAATCAGATAGTTGATGCCGTTCCAACCGAAGTTGATCAGTTTTTTAAATGGTGCTGCAACGTAAAATTCGAAATTAATTCTATTTATGAGATGCAGAACAATATCGTGCTGAATAAAGCTAAAAGACTATCACACATATATTCAAGTATTAAAATACTGTTTCCGTACCAAGCTTCGAAAGAAACTTCATCGACACGCCCGAGATATGCCTTTGCAAGTTGGTGTTGGCTTTAATATGCACTCTGCTACCCGAAGCAAATATGTAATTGATTTTTTTTTTTACATAAAATTGGTGTTTCGATTGATTATGCTTAAGTTCTACGCTTGGAAACACAGATAGCGAATGAGGTAATAAAGACGCATGGATGAGAGTGGAGGAATCTATATTCTTTCTGATCTGATAAAAGCAACATTTTTATTTTATGCTGTAGGTAACATCGATTTCCTTGAAGACACATCTTATGGGAAGGGTACTTTGCATGGCATTGTAATGATACTTTATCAACAGAAAAAAGACTCGGATAGAAAAATTCCACTTTCTCTTACCACACTTTAGCAGCCCGTTCCCTTTTGACATTACCTCAGTCCCTGACTGAAATAACGTCCTATAAAATTGAAAAGACAAGTAAACCCAAATGTTCAGCATTAGGGGAAGTATTAAAAGATAAGAAAACTGAAAGTGAGATATTAAAGGAATTATGACCGCATTAGAGGACCAGAAAAATCTAAAGGAATATTAGGACTCCATGCTCTATCAGGATGTGATACAACAGGTTCACTTGCTAAGAAGGGAAACCATCTTTTTGGAAAATTTATAAGACGGTAGACAAAAATACTCTGGATGCTTTGAGTCATCTGAGGTCAACCGAAGAATTTAGTGCAAATGATAAAGTTGCTATTGAAGGATTTATATGCTCCGCGTATGTGCCGCTGACCAAGATTTCAGACGTTGTAGAACTTCGTTGGTTCATGTTTTCCAAGCAAGAGGCTCAAAATGAAAATTTGCCTCATACAAGAGCACCTTTGTCCCCATACATTTTAAGAGCACATTATCAGGTATTAGAGTGGCGTCTTGCTGACCAGCAGCACCCGAAATCACCATCACCGTTAGACTTCGGATGGGAAAAGAAAGAACTTCTATGCTTCAGTTATATGTATACTTTCTTGTGCGTCTGAATCTATCTTGAAACTAGTTCGATGCAGCTGTGTAAAAGGCAAATGCATTGTTTCATGCAAATGCAAATCTCAAAACATTTCATGCACTGAACTTTGTGTGTGTAGAGGTGATGGGACTTATGTGAAAAGCCTCCCCCCCCCCAGCCAACAAAGCGATATTGATGACACTTCAGATGAAGAACTTTAAGTGAGGACTGCTTGTTTACTTCTAAATTTATATTTTTGAATTAAAATCAGAGTTTAAATAAATTATTCATTACTTAGAGTACATAAAATGTAAAAAATAAAATTGTCATTGCTTCTGATATTAAGTAACGGAAGTTGTAAATTTTTTCTACATTAAAAAAAAATGAATCTTGTAACTCCAAAACAAGTGTATGTAAATAATGTTACAGGTTTTTTGGAGTAATAAATTTGATTTAATTATACAAGCTTTCCAAAATATTTTTTAACTGCTATTGGTTACTAAAAAAGTTCATAAAATCTGTATCAAAAATCAAAAATAGAAAAATAGATAACTTATTTTATATGAACAATTTGTTTTTAAATTTGAAATGTAATAGTATTAAAGTGTTAAATATATAATATAAGTTGAAAAAATTTCATAATATGACTCAAAAATGAGTTAAAACCGAAAATTTTCATCAACATCTAGTGCAGCCGCCATCTTGGATTAATGACGTCACACAGGCGGTCTGACACAAATTCAAGCAAAACACCCGGTGAGGCATAGTTACATAGGCCATAAGGAATGCATTAAAATTGGTCTCACAATTTCCTCACGAAATTTCCCACGGAGGGTCTTTTTCCTTAAGTATGCAACTGGACTAATAGTAGAGGGGCTATGGTAGAAAAAAGAGCCGGAAACTGCATTTTGTGATAAAATCATGAAACTTGGCTTGCATGTAGACAATGTCCTTATAAACATTTTTAGAAGGGGAGGCATTTCAAAATCCCCCCCCCCAAAACCCCCTGGCGGCCATTTTTGATCAAAAATCCAAAACTACTTTATTTTTTATTTTTTGAAAAACACCCACTGTTTCTTCTTTTGTGTGTTCTATTATTCTTACTAAAGCGTAAAAAGTCATCAAAATATCTCTTAACCTCCAATTTTCATAATAATTTCAAAAACTTTGATTTTTTTAAACAAAACTTTAACTAACAAAAGTCTTGAACATTTCTAAAGGAGTTGTTTGAGAAATGTTTTTTTTATGTATTTTAAAGCACTATGTTAAAGAAAATCAATTCATTTATAGTAGAACCCAATAATCCGAACCCCAGAAATTCGAAACATTAGAAAATCTGAACATATGTTTTAAAGTTTACCGATAAAAACTGATTACAAAACTAAGAATAAAACTAGAAATAAAAAACCATAAAAAAGCTAGTAATTTTTTCAAAATTTGAAACAAACATTTCAATTGTTACTTAAGATTGAATACAATACCTTGATTCTTTAAAACGAAATCAATTTTCATTTTTGGCAAAACAAAAAAGAAAACTTCAAACACTTTTTTCGCAATTTGTTGGAAGTTTGACTCACATTTTGCAGTTTTATAAGTTATATTTTCACTAGCGAAATGAGGGGGCGGGGGGGGCACGGATATTTTGTTCATAGAACACAAAAATCTATTATTAAGCGCTTTAAAACAAATTTTAAGATTTTTCTCAGACGATTTGAAGCGTTTGTTCTATGTTTTAAACGATGTAAGAGGAATAAATTATTAATTACTGCAATAAAAAGTTTAGTGCTATGTTAATAAAGATAAAAATATTGTTATTATTAATAAAATTGTTATTTATTGAAATACGTATAACTCACTATTGCAAAGACTACGACTAAAACTACAACAAATCTGAGTAAGTGATATGAACAATGATTATACAGAAGATAATTTTAAAAGTTTGAATTTACAAGTAATTTACACAGATACATAGCATTTTCCTTTGCTGTATTTACACATCAATGTGCAGATAAGTTCATTTTTGAAGCACCCATAAGTTATTTCAGAGCAGTTGTTTTTTACACTTGCATGACATAAATTCGCTTTAAGCACTTGAAATTGCGGGCAAACTCAAACAAACAGGAACGTGCTTCTCATCAATTACTGTAAACCCCAAAATCATGAATTTAAGTTCAGGCTAAATTTTTAGGCATACTGTCCCATTGATATCTACCTTGATAAGCACTAAATAAGTTGCCAAAGGGCTTCAGCTGTGGGTGATAAGTTAATCATTGATATTTGTTTGCTGGTGGAAAAACGTTTTCTAGCTCCATTTACAGACGGAAGTTACATGAAGACGAGTAGCAAAGATTTGATATAAGATATTTGAAATTTTTAATCAGGTATACTTTTTTTTTAGGTTAGGATAGGTATAAAAATGCACCAAACAGGATAGTCTTTCCATCTTTTCCATATCGCTGATTTTTCCCGACTTGCAACAAAGAGGTCGTGTCACATCCAGAAAATGAGTCGAAGCCTCTTTAAGCAGCTGCTTTTTTTCTGACTGAATTTGTGAGCAAAATCTTGGACTAATATTAGTCGAAAGTGTTTTCCAGCTACAAATGTAAGCCCCATCTTCTTTCTCCCCTTTCTGTACAAGTCATGGAAGTATGATATGTCTAAAATGACAGCGGGCGCCAACAGTTCTTACGCATATGCTTCTTTATCCTCTTTCTGCAGCATCCAAAACATGTCCGAAGATCCTACAATCAGCTTCCTCGTGATTTTATGGAGCTAGAGGTGTCGTATTCAGTGAAAATCCCCGTCGAATCTTTAAGAACAAATCAAGATGGTGTAGGCAGTGCAATCATGAAAAACAATACTGTCTTCTTATCTGCATTCCGGAAGAAACTGATCCAGTTCTCTGGAAGCAAACCATTTTCTCCAAAATGATATCTTTCTCCTATTCCTCTTATATGTCTTGCATCTGTATCTTGAATAGACTTCAGATACTAAAACAAAACAATTTTGGTCCTAGGTCATTTTATGTGAACGATGAAAGAACCATCATAGACAATAGCATCACAATGTATCCCTGCACTTATTCTAAAATTAGCATTCATAATTTTCATCTCCAGCATCCTTTTTCAAAACGTTTTCGTCTTCTCTCGAGTAGTCTTCATCAGTAGGAATACTATTACTTAATTCATTGAGCAGGGGAATAATATCTAGACTTATTTCCCGTTCAAAGAGCTCCATTTATTGAAATCGATGGAGGGTGAGGTTGATTTTCATAGAGGAGAAATTCATCCAGGTTTAAGTGTACGATATCGCAAAAAATGAAAAGCTTTGAAAATGAATCTCCATCGAATTTTAATCTTTTCACTAGCTGCGTGCCCGGCGTTGCACGGGCTACTTAAAAAATGAAAGAGATGTCCAATTGATGTTTTTGTATTACTCTGACATCAGTTTCTAAAGCGCTAAGGAGTAAATAAATACGCGTAATGCAAAGTTTGCAAAACACCAGTAGAGCATATTTTTATCAAAAATCTCTTTAACGTTAATCATAGTTATCAATGATACAAGTTATGAGTATTTTCAATTAGCACAAAAGATGAAAGTATATGCATTATCAACTATAATCTGTGCTCACGTTAAAATAAATTACATCTGATAGACTATATGTGAAATATTTATGTACAATTACAATCAGCTTTTTACATAAAATGACACACACTTTTTGGTTTATTACGTGAAACTAAGGCACCAAGACTAAATAACTACCAATAAGCATTAATTTAATACCAAGTCATCAAATTCCAATTTAGCTTTAGTTAAAATCCTTAAAAACAATCTTTTTTGTTCAACTCTGTTTCATAAAGAAATCCAAACAATCTTAATTTAACATGTTCTTTTAACGATATAAACTGTATTTTAAAAATAGAAACAGGAAGGAAAAAGAGAGTTATTACAATTCGAAAACTCACCCATGTGACGGGAAAAAGTCCAACAAAATAAACATAATTAGTCGCACATCCTAAGTGTACCGAAATATGAGGCCGGTGATTGATAAACTTACACTACAATCAATAAACATATCTAAAGAAACAACTTTCATTTGCTGAAAAGAGTTAACGTTGAATGTAAAAAATAAAAAAAAAGGACAGATGATAAAATAAAGGCTATGCCCGAATAGGGCAACCAATTTTAAACTAATTTAAAATGAAATTCTAGATGGAAACGTTGTTTTGAGATTTGGACAGCAGCCAAAAAAATCTTTTTAAAAACAATTATTAGAATTTTACTTGCTTAACCATATGTAAAATGGCAACAGGAAAGAAAAAAAATTCCTGAATAACGTTATGTTAATTAACGTTTTAATTAATATCTCCGCTAATTAAAGTCGCACAATTACGAGATTGGTCCTATTCTTTTCTTTGGAAAATTTCGAATTGATCGGTATCTCGCTCGACTCTCGATTCACAGCGGTTCTCGAGAAGATCGATCTTCAGACAGACAGACAGACAGACAGACGGACGCGAACAGATTTTAATATTATAGTGGATTAAACAGACTTACTAGTTTTTCTGTAAAAATGAAAGACTAAAAAGTTTTTTTTTTTTCTACCCGTGAATATAAAGTAAATTTTGAGTCACAAATCCTTTCTCTGTGAATTTGTTGTAACTTTTTTCCCCAAAACTTGCCCAATCTTCATGAGTTGTTCCCCGTATTCTTCGTCTACTGCTAAATTCCTCTCTAATGAGAACAGTTCTTTCGATGTTTCAAAAAATGGATTTCCATGTTCAGCTATTGCTCTTCAAGGCCTGACTCTTCAAGACCTTTCTTGAAAGCAGGCTTTGGAAACTTAATATATCTTCATTGCGTATATACAGCGTTTCTTTAAAAGAGCCGAGGTAACTTTTTCAAATTGTGTAAAAAATCGATAACTTCAAGACCAACCAACATCCATCTTCTTAACGCAGTTAGATCTGTGATAGACCAATTATACCCCCGTCTCCTTTCACCATCGCATTGTTTTGCTTTTGCATGTAAGCATGGTCCAATCCAATTACAGAAAACACGTTTATTGTCTTTTTTACAACAAACATCCCTTCTTCGAAGGCTTTGTGTACGTCTGGAAGGTTTATAGGTTAAAGAAGATCTTTCATGAAAACTGGTAACCATCGAGCATACTTACTAAAAAATATATGTACATCGTTTAGTATAGTAGTAAAATGGGAAAAAAACACAGAATCAACTCCTTCAAAGTTTCAGAAAATATATTAAAGTTGATTGAAAGTTGTGAGCTAATAAACATTAACATTAAAAGCCCCAGCTTTAATATGGTGCTTCGAAATTTGAACATTGGGATGGTGCTTTCTTTCTCGGATTTTTAAGTTATTAAAACTTCTGTGCCAAAAGTGCCTTCATTGCATCGATGTGAATCTTTTTGTAAGAAGTAGTTAGAGACATTTTATAATACACTTTAGGTATGTTTTTTTCCCATAAAATGAGTAAAAGCTTACTAGTGATCAATCGGGTAACGGAGAATTAACAACAGCAACAATAGTAATGATAGAAATAAGAAGGCATTTTTAATTCAAACTTTAAATTTCTTTCTATTAAAATTATATTGTCTGGACATTAATTTCACCCATTTTCCTTCAAATCCTTATTCTCTTATACCCTTTGGAAATAGTTTTGATTATGCCTGCTCAGTCATAAAAAATGAGGTGCACCATGGCCAGATAATTGGACAGTTCGGGCAGTTAGAGTTCGGATAACTGGAACCCTACTTTGATATAACCCTAATTGAATTTAGAAACCAGTAATTATGTAATGAGGGGGGAAAACTCACGTCAGAGAATTTACAAATAAAAAATATCAATTTTTTTTAAATAACCAGTTTTTGTGAAGTTATATCGGAAATTAGACGTTTAATGGAGCTTTAAACGGTAAAAAATATAATCAACATCTATAGAGTAATACAAGAAATAATTAAAAAATTGTATAATAATTTTAAAAAATATATATCACCATTTTTGGTTTTCGATCAAAAATGGCCGCCAGGGAGGCTTTGGGGGGGATTTTGGAATGCCTCCCCTTCCTAAAATATTTGTATATACAACATCTACAAACAAGCCAAGTTTCAAAATTTTATCACAAAATGCAGTTTCTTCCCCCGTAGCCCCCTGACTATTACTATCGTTGGCGAAATGCTCCTTTTCAGGTACATTTCTCTTATTTCCTCAGAAAGAGATGTGTACCTGATATAAAAATCAATAACTGTACCTGATTTAGGAGTGCATTTTTTATTGTACAGTTCTCATTCGAGAAATGAGAAAAGGCGTTGTCGACTAATCAGAAGTTCAAAAACTTCCGGATTGAGTTGGAATAAGTTTTCTAGTGTTCTGCTAAAGAATTTTAAGAACTCAACTTAAAGTAAAGAGCGTTTCTGTATGTTTTGCATGTGTGCATGCAACAAAATGCAGAAAATAGCAGCTATCCAATTTAAAAAGATTCTTCAACACGTTCTCCAAATACAATTCAAAAGATATCAGGAAATAGTGAAAACAATCACAGACATTGTTTAAATTGAATTATTGTTCATTGTTAGAATATTAAATAATACCTAAGAGGGAATACGAAATGTTGTTAATTGAAATGTTGCTACACTGCTTACTTAAACTCTCCAAATAATAGATAGCCAAAAAAAAAAAAAAAAAAAAAGCAGAAAAAATCAGTAAATAAATAAAATAAAATATAATGTAATAAAAAAAGTCATGGGTTGTTATACTTGTTTTTTCTTTTGGCTCTGAACCAAGAAAATACTAAAGATACTGAAATAAAACCGAAATATGTGAGGAAAAAATAAAAATATTTGAGTAAAATCCATAAAATACTTTTTTTAGTGGAAAGGTTACCATCCTGTAATTTTCACTTAACTCGAGTTTATGATCGAACCATTAAAAGTAATTACGCAGGTTTTTCCTTTCCTTACACCAAGTTTCTCAGATTAACGTACTTGTTGAGGGGAAGAAGAATTTTCTTATAGAAATGAGCGGAAAAGATTCACCAGAAAAAGTGCATCGTTTATTGGTATTTGCTTCGGCGCCTGTTGGTAGTACATCTCGAGCAACCCTTTTTATGAAAGAGTGGGGAGTAGAAGACGCAATAGCAGGTGCAGACAATATCAGTCTCTGAAACAGTTGACAATTGATCGTTTATCTTCTAGATCATTTACCCAGTTTAACGAGCTAATAATTAGAGGTTCTTTAACTTTGACACTGGCATTTCAAACCGGACATCGTTGAAAATGCGGGTTGTAGATCATTTCGGTCTCCTCGTAATTTGGGGCCAGGATTTAGAAATCTCCTACTTTTGTTTACACATTCATTCTCTCCCGGTCGGACCAGCTGAAATGGGACCCTGAGGCCCTTAACCTTACAAGGGTTATATCATTCTCGAAATTCCTGAGAAAGTGCTATACTTCCGAGACTCATTTGATTCCGGATGCAGACAAAACCCCAGGGCTAAGACATGTAGGCTCACGCTTTTTCTTCGTTTCCGTTTTAAGTGAAAGAAAAATGTCTTATCAGGTGAACAGAGAAAAACTATGTGGTCTCTGTGAATTAAAAGGAAGCAAAAATTTAAGGAATATTTTGAATTTACCTATATTTTTTATAGTTGATATGTACTCTAATCTTCAGTGTCAACATGTTTTAAAATTAACAAATATGACAGATTTAATATAGGTATAATTTAAATGTGAGTGTTATGCCAAGTTTGGGAAGCCTAAAAATAGAAAAATTATAATGAGAGATTCTTGTAAAGTAATTTGTTTGGAAACTACGGGAGATCTAAACTAGTTTAACATTTGTTGTCTACAGCTGTTCAACCATTGAAAAAAAAAAATAATGATTTTCTTTTTTCCGAAAATTACACAGACGTTATCACGAGAATTCGTATACAGTTCGAGTTATTCGTATACATACTAGTTTGCAATCATGGAATCATGTAATTGTTGTATTACTAATATTGTAGTTTTGTTTTCTAGCTTAGCAGAAAACTTTGAAACAGAGTATCGAGATTTCAATGTTGCCAGAATAACCTTATGGTGATCTTTTGGTCCTAAACTGACTCGACTACCTCCGTTACAATTTTCATACATTTTTCGACTGTTCTGCTATGAGCTGAAAAACGCGATTCAGGATATAAATCTAATTTTATACTTTCCTGATATTGATTTTAAGCTTATATATAAGTGTCGTGTTTAATGAACTTTACTTTTAAACCAGTCAATAATAACCCGCACAGTAAGTTACCTGGTTATATTAACAGATAAGTAGGTTCTTGCTTATTCGTAGATTTCTTTTCCATTTCAAACCAAATATGTGGGTTGGCTTAAGAAATCATTGCTAGAAAATCATCTAGGTGGGGGCGAACAATGCGTTTCTCTGTAGGACAGGATCTATTGATTTTTGTTTCCTTTAACGAACGATGCATTTTATTTATGAGCCAGCCTTCATTATGCAAACCTCAAGATGACTCGGAGCAATTCCAGTATTCCAATGGTCAACAGTTTTACAGTTGGTAGTTACTAGTGATGGGCATAATCGAACCCTTTTGAAAATCGAGGTCTCGGGAATCGAGTGCTTCTGATAATCGAGATGTTTGGAAATCGAGAACTCGGGCGATTGATAATCGAGATCACTTGAAATCGAGATCTCGAGATGTGCTAATCGAGCACTCAAGATGTGATAATTAAGAACTCGAATTGCGATAATCTGGAACTCGAGATGTGATATTCGAGAACTCGAGATGTGATAATCGAGAACTCGAGATCTTATAATCGAGAACTCGTGATAATCGAGTTCTCGAGTGATTCGATTATGAAAACTTGATTATGTCCATCACTAGTTGTTACGCTTTACATATGCACAAAAGTTAAAGTTGGTCGAAAAGTTCTCTTTCTTTACATGGTAAATTTAAGTCTCTAGCATAGTCAGAGTGCGTTGCATTGTCATACTGTGACAGTTTTTTTCCCCCGTCTCATTCTGACTGGTCAAGCGAACGCACTAGGCTCTGTGCGTTTTTCATTATTTTCTCCAATGATGTGTAGCAAGAAAAAGTTAATTTGTAAACAAACTAACTTTGAGCTGAATTTTTGCTAAACTGTTGAGCCGTTCTATTGTCACATATGCACCACAGCCTAATTTTACTAGTTCTGAAGTATTGATATTTTTTTCGGATAAAAATTTTTCAATGACTTTGGCAATGCTGTTTCCTTATCAGGATGTTGGCGTTATATTATGTATCAATTTGGGTCCCAATTGTATTGACTTTAAAATGTTCGGCAATGTTCGTTATTATTACTTTTTAGTGTGGTTTCCCTTATTTAGACTTATTCTGCAAGCAAATTATCGTCACCAAGGGACAACATACTTCGGCAATTTTTTACCAGGTACTCCTTGTTAAGCGTTTTCTTCCTTTCTTTTTTCAAATTTTAGGTTCATTCCGGCAACGGATCTTCGGCCGAACTTAAAACTGACACGTTTATTACTGACTAAATTTAGCTACAAGTTTCTTGTTACACATATCTTTTCTCCCTGCCATAGTCACTTTCATCCTAGAAAAGATTTTTCGATTTATTTTTATTTATTTACCTTTTAAATGGAATTTTTTATGCAAGGACTTTGACGTTCTGATCCGCTATCTTAGTGACGGGAGTTGCTGTGTGAACATTGCTTTTTGTGTGGCGAAGAGCCAAACATGCACCCTTCTCGCTTTCTTTCTTTCTCGTTGTCCGTGATTGCGAGTACTGCGTCGAAGCGGAGTGGTAATCACTGATTATAGCTGTAGTTTATCAACAGAGCATTCGTTGAAGTTGAAACACGTGTATATAACCAACACATTTCGAGCATTGTTTAGTGTTCTCGTTGTGTATAATACATTTTCTTCAGTAAAAGATACAATTTTACTGTGAAAATGACTGAAACGTCTTGACCGGGACTTGATCCGGGTCTCGATGGGCTCGCAGCTTAGCTTAGCGCTCTGTTGATTGAGCCACTATGATTGTCTGACAGATTGCGCTCTTTGGCAATATTTGGTATTAGTATGTATACGAAAACCGTATTGAAGAAAACTAATGTCTAAACTTCAGACATGTAGTTTGATTGATGTTTGATCGCTTCAGTTATTAAAAGGAGAAAATTTTATTCGTTTACATTTAAAACAAGTTAGGTATGACAAATGGGGTTTTTAACGGAAAATATTTCCCGAGTAGCTGTTATTTATTTGAGAAAATTATTACCTTGCTAGATTTACTGAAAGTGCATTTTACTCAAGTTTTCATCAGTTATTTTAACGACATAACAACCAGCGACTACGGTGAAGTGCATTTTCAAGTACGTAAAACAATCCGCATCCAAAGCGCTCTAGGAACCAAAACGTCCTGTTCTCTTTGAAGGGGTTCTAGAACGAGTCATTGGTTCATCCAGTTCGTCAAATTGACGAGCTATACAACCAACCCTTAACCCAATTTAGTGCTTCTCTGTAATACAAAAGTTTCACTTCTATCGTGTGTCTTTATCGACACACTGCAGTTTTCTTCTTTATTTTTTAAAAATCAAATTGATTAGTTATACGACCCTTTCCCCAGTTTAGTACTTCTCTGCGATACAAAAGTTTCACTTCTATAGTATGCATTAATCGACGCACTGCAGTTTTCTTTTTTCTTTTTTTAATCAAAATGACGAGTTATGCAACCCTTCCCCCAGTTTAGTACTTCTCTGTGATACAAAAGTTTCACTTCTATAGTGTGTATCGACACACTGCAGTTTTCTTTTTTATTTTTTTTAAAAATCAAATTGACGAGCTATACAACCCTTCCCCCAATTTAGTGCTTCTCTGTGATACAAAAGTTATACTTCTATCGTGTGTCTTTATCGAAACAATGCAGTTTTCTTTTTTATTTTTTTAATGGAATTCAAACCAACTACAGTCTTTCTTATACTATTATGGCTTTCACTGTTTTTGTATATTTCACTCCCTAAAATGGCTTTCACTTCTCCAAAACATGTCGAGGAGCATTTTCACACCTTGTAAAAAGAATATAAAAATCCTAGCTATATTTGTATGTATGTGTGCGTGTATTTGAAACATTGTTCATACCATCATGGCATTGGTTATGAAAAGCACTCTGGAGGACGTTCCCCATAATGAGGAACTTGACAACACCCAGAAGGAATTGAAATACGCGCTCCATATAAGCAACAGGGCCCATTTTTAAGAGACAAATAGCTTTTTTTCTGCCTAAGGTCCATATAAATTGTAACATTAGAGAGTGAAACTCTTCCGGGTTGGGTGTTAAACGAAAAAATGAACACGTGGGACTGTTCCAGAAAAGGAAAAATATGCGAGGCGTGTACTTCGAGAAAGGAGTAGTAAGTCATTAAATTTATCTAGAAGTAAGAGAGTTCAGGGGTGCCATTTTTTTTCCCTTTTCCCCCAACTGCTAATTTTTTACCTTAAAGGAAAATAGTTTTCTTTCCGCATAAAAGTAAAATGATTTGGGTCTTTAATTACAATTGTTCTTTATTTTAAGTTTGATACATATCCTATTATTAAAAATACAAAACAAAATACTGCTGCAGTACGATTTTATGAAGTTTTATTGTACTTTGCCAGCCTTAACTCAAATTTTCGAAAAAAACATCCTTTGGAAGTCTTGAAGAAGAAGAAATTAACATCTGTAACTGTCATAGACAATACTAACTTGTTATCTATATTTAGATACAATTATTGTGATTTTTTGTTCATTTTTTATATCAATAAAATGGATGGACAACTTATTTCCGGTGGTCAGGGGTGGAAGCAGTTTTTGACCACAGTTTTCAAAAAGCAGCCAAATAGTAACCATTAAAAATTTATACTGAATGCTACTGTAGAAAGAGCAGTTGTATTGGGCCATCTTTAACTGTCAAATCTGAATTTAGTTTTTATAATCTGAAAAAAATTCCTCAAATCAAAGCGGCCTTTTTATTTTAAATCATGTGTACTACGAGTTTTTATTTTTTGCTAAAAACATGTTTCTTTTCCCGTAAACAAGTAAAACTTCATTCAAAGCAATACAAAAGATTTAACTGTTTTAAACTTTTTACAATTAATTAAAATTTAGTGTTGAAATGTTACTTTTTGAATATTTTTTGTGCAAATATATTTTCAGTTTCTACCTTTTCGATGACAGTAACATTAAATTTTACCCGAATTGAAACTGAATCTGAAATTGATGTTTTATCCAGAATATTCATACTAAAACCATTGTTAATATTTAATTTTCAACACACATTGAATTTGAAATCTGTAGATTGACTTATAAATTGTTTTCTGGGTAAAAAATATTTCTTTGAGTTGTAATCATCATAAGCAACACTTTTACATTTATGATTGTTAAATGCAAAAAGCAGATATCTGACTCAATAATGATTTAACTATCTATGTCACACTCTTCTCCAATTCTTTGTTTTATCTCTCAAAAATTGTAATGTGAGTAACAGTTTTCAATTTCGAAAATTTTTAATATCCAAATTTTAAATTTAATGTATATTATAAATTGCATTAAGTTCTACTAGTTCCAGGGTTGGCAGGAATCGGAGGCTGAAAGAGACTAAGATAGGTTTAAGGAAAGAATGAAATGTAATGATTTATGGTAATAAAAATTTTTTACATTTAAAACTGATTAAAAAATTGTACAAGCATGATTTATTACATCTTAAATGCACTACGGGATATTTTACACAGCTGTGAAAAGAAGCGAGGCTTAACTCCAGGATTTACCCTACTGACTTTGTCAAAAATTACTTTATAAAAAATGGGTTTTTAATAAACAATCACAGCACCTTGAAGTGAAGGGCTGGAATTGCTGAAGTTAAAAACCTGGGCATAAACTATATTTTTATTTTATATTGCAATTAAGGCAGTGAGAAGCAAAGGGATGTAAGTGGACATTTTCAAGTTTTGAGTAAAAGGCGTTTAAAGTACCGGTCCTAGGTAGGCTTTCATTAAAAATTTTTTCTAAATAACGCTGTATAGCAGCACCTACCAGGGTTACTAGTCCCATCTGTTGCTCCAAAACAGAGGAGTGGTTCACCTACCATTTGTACTGGTTATCTCCAAATTTTTGGCTTTGGCACTTCCATCCCTTTGCTGCTAACTGAGTCAAATGGAAAAGGAAACTATCATCTGCTTAAGAGAAAGAAACGGTTGAGCCCTAATAGGTATTAATATACATCATGAATTAAAAATCTTTTCAATGGAATCCTTTCTAGGGTTTGAACTTTTCACGCGTTTTACTCAAAACGTAAAAAATGTCCACATACATCTCGTTGTTTTTTCACTGCTTCAATTCATTTTGATATTTTCACTACTGCTCATTCGGAAAATACTGATTGAAAGCTTCAACCAACCCCATTTTTTTTCTTATATTTTTAAACGTTTTTTAGCGACTAATTTGAGAGTTATGAAAAGAATGCAGAATTTGCGGAACATTCGAGTGATCTCCATGGAGCTTTAGAACTCCGCGAAACATAATTTAAGAATCATTGCTTTAAATAGAAATAAAATTTTATTAATATTATTGTTCTTATTATTTTTTAACTGAGCAAAAAGTACTTAAAATAGAAACAAATAATTAAAGGAAAATAAAGTCAATTCTTACTAAGGCCAACAAAGAAAAATCTTATTTAATTTTTTTTTAATTAAGCAATTACAATTAATATAAATATTCATACACATATGACACAACTACAGTATCAAGTTTCAAAATAGAAATTAAATTCAATTAATGAATTAATATTTGAAAAAACTTTATTAGCATCAAGTGTCATCCATTACAAATTCAAAAAGACGTATGGGAACTTGTTTGGATGAATAAAAAGTATTTTATTAACGATTGAAAATTTGATTAAAAATTTTTAATTTATATAGGGAGAATGTGCACTTATAGTAGGAATTGAAAAAAGGAGTAGCCAAAAGATGCCTCGATCAAATGTTTCCTGGTGAAGATTTTTCGAACAAAAACATACAGATTGATTCGGAAAATGCCTTCCGAAATTTATCATAGGAGATAGAGAAGCAGATAAAAACCCTTTTTTTCCTTTCTCAACAGTTTACTTTTAAATTTGATGCTTCGTAAAATTTTAACTAATTCATTAAATTTGGGGAAATATCTTTTTTTTTTTTTTTTTTTTTGTCACACTTTTATTTCTTTTCATCATTTTCCTCCGTAATTTTTATTTTTACCTATGCCCGCATATGTTTGAAATTTAATGAAATTGCAATATTGCTAATTGATTTTTTTCACTCCTTGACTCACTTTTGCTTAAAATTAATTCTTACAAAAACTTCATCATGTGGCAATAGAGTTAGACTCCCCTAAGGTCTCGCTATTGATGAAAATTCTGATGAATTTTTAGGATTACCACTTACATTTTCTGTACCAATTTACTCTCAAAAAAAAAAAAAAAAAAAAAAAAAATTGCCGTTGCACCGAAGAGATTACAATACAGTTTTAAGCACATGAAGACCTACTTATTTAAGCCCTTTTTTCACGTCTGGGTGTTTTGTTCAGAATTTACATTTTTGTAACATTTGCTGTCCATTTTTACTAGTACGAAATTCGCTGTGCTTTCCCGTATACCTTCAAAAAAAAAAAAAAAAAAAGCTTTCGATTGGTTTGCAACTTGAGAGTAAAAAGTAAGGGCAATTATGGCAGATGGGAACAGATCGCCCAAAGAAAAGGAATCGATAATTATTTTTTAATATGAGTCACTGGGGACATCCGTTTACGTGTGTTTTATACATCCGGAACTTAAAAAAGAAGAGAAGAATTCTTGTCAAATAAAAGCAGATAAATTTCTTCACTGATGACTTTTCTTCTCCGATATCCAAGCGAGAAAATTCGCTTCTTCTCATTACGATGGTCAAAGATCTAGGTAATGTGAGAGGAGTAATAGTCGACTAATTACAGAGACGCTTTCACCGCCACCAAGAGCAGATAAGGTTACCAAAACTGGCGATGAAACGCCCGACGGTATATACTGTTATTCATTTTGAACAGGAAAAACTCTTGAGAAGCCAAGAGGATTACGTTTCAGCTGTCCGGGCAAGGAAAAATTGCAAACACATAAATTTAACATAATTCGTATTAGTCTTTTTGGTGGTAGCAATCTGGCTCTAAGCAAGGACTCCTTCTCTGAAGATAAGATGAAAGAAATGTAGATGCAACTCGTAAGAATAGTTTACATTTTATTATGATAAAATTCCTGCGATAAAATTTTGTATTTTTTTTTTTTTTTTTTTTGTACATATGTGCATAAATGGCATTTTTCTACCTCTCTCTCGGTTTTTATTGATTTTATTTTTTAATGACGCATTTGTATGTTGGAAGCACACAAGTTGCACATGGGCGCCCATATAGAGGCAAATGAGGACTGAAGGCCCCCCCCCCCCATCCCTTAGAAATTAGAACTTCCTTGCTTTTAATACTTTTTTCTTTGCAAAAGTGTAAAAACATTTCTTCTCCAGCCATTAATGAATAAGTTACTAAAAATTTCAAACTTTAATAACTCTAATCTCTACTGAAAGCGGTTTCCATGGGGGAAAATATCTGAACTCCCCCTTAAAATTTTGCAGATAGGCGCCCATGAAGTGGCATGATACTCGAGCCGTATTAGGGCCATTCCACGAAAAAAGTCAACCCCTTTGTCCCGCAAGTGACGGTTCATATATTTCATTAGAAAGTTATAATTTTAAGGACAACGACGAAATTTTTTTGCTTAAGAAATCAAGCATAAGATTGTAATTTGTTAAGCAGAAAAAATTTGTTCATTAATATTTTAAAGCATTGTTTTTGATGAAATATATGAGGCGTCGTGTGCGGGACAAAACAACCGTTTTCTGTGGAATATCCCATCTCCAGTATCATGTGAGGATTTCTTTTGATGGAGAAGTGATGCTGAAGAAAGGGGTAAGGAAGAGCGAATTGCAAAAATGGAAATGTCAAGTGTAAAAACATAAAACCTTCAGTAAAATAATGACCGAAAAGATTTACTCTAATAATCGATTATCCCTGTCAGGGCCGCGCCGTCCCTATGTGCAAGGTCGTGCGTAGCACGACGGCGCCAGAACCAAAAAGACGTCGAGCTCTACCGATCAAAAATGCTTCAAAAGAAGGGAAAATAAACTCTAACCAAAAAATAAAAATTAAATTCTTCATTATATCCAATGGAGGCAGTGAAATTATACTGCTCATTGAAACAATTAATCCGTCTCACTGAGAATCTAAAAGGAAAAATTATTGGCTTGTGGTGTCTAAACATGCTATTCAAATGTGTTATCTTTTACACTGAAAGCAAGTGACTTGAATTAATGCATACTTTAGCATGCTCCTTCTTAATGTGGAGCCGTGAATGCTATTTCGGTATGTTTATATTCTACAAGGTTGATCATACGAGGAGCAAGAAATTTGTTTATCCCCACTTTGGTTCTTACGATGAATATCTTGTATTATAAAAGCTGCTTAAAGCTTTCACAGCCGGCGTCAATATGAAGAAATAACATTTCCGGGCTTGTTGGCCGTGGTCAATCCAGACGTTTCGGAAGGAAAATGAAAATCGTGACGTTTCGTCAAGCTCTGCGGCTGACATCATCAGTGAATGAATTCGATTTGACAGACAGGCTGCTCCAGTCGCTCGATGGCAGTCTCCTCTGATTGGTGCGTTGATGGAAAGTGGGAGTGGCCTCAGATTCGAAATGGGAGCGGTCGTCAATCTGTTTTAAACCGTCGCGTCGTGGCGAATCTAAGGACAGGATGCTATGTTTTTGGTAAATTGAAGTTCTCTTCTTTTCTATTGAAATTCGAACAGGCATCTACCAACAATTCGGGAACACCATCCAATCAGGAACCGGCATCCACCAGCGATTTACTTAAATACCAGAGCGGCTGGAGCAGCCTATCAGTCACATCTAACTCATTTATTGATATGTCGGCCGCAGAGCTTGACGAAACGTCTGGAGTGTCTTTTTCCTTTAGCCCACGCCCAATAACCCCGGAAATGTTACTTCTTCATATATTGTATTATTTGTGTAATCATGATCTTTTTGTGATTTTTAATTCGTTGTAATTCCACTGTTTCATATTATCATACATAAAAAAATAAATACGGTAAGCACATTTCCAATATTACTTAGATGGGCGTAATATTTATAGTATATTGTAGCCCAGTGCTTCTCAACCTTTTTGACTTTACGGCACACTTGATAGTTGGCTCGATCCTAGCTGGCACACTGAACCAGATTTCTTATGTCAGTATGGGCAATTTTTTCCTCATTCACTAGTCAAATCAATGAAAAAAAAAAAAAAAAAAACCAGCGCTTCCATATGGATGTAACAATTACTCTTTTAAATATTCGAAATCTTTTAATTATTTCAGTTTCTTTAGTAATTGAAATCAAGTTCATCATGAATTTTAGTGCTTATTACGGCCAGCAAGTCCCAAACTTTTACTTAACACGACTGAAACACTAGTGTCTGTCTTGAAGGACAGTGGCGCTTTTTATTCATCATTATATTGGGCAGAGCTGCAGGAAGTTTTTAAATTGAGGATCTAGACAAAATATTTTGTTGGTCTTACAAAATGTCAATGCTAATAATCCCACGTACACGACACAAACATATATTCTTAGCGTACTCTTTTTACCGACTGCCAATAGATGTTCAAAGGCACTTCGCTGAACCCAAGTTTTAAGAAGCGATCGCTCCTGAGGTCTAAATATTTTTCTCTTGCATTCAACGAAAGATCCTTGCTGATGCGTCATCGGATCACGAACCCAGTCGTATTTTTCTATGCGAGTCAACTGGAAGTAATACTTTAAACATCATTCTGAATCATTGAGAAATGTTCCGCCACCACAATAGGTTTTCTTTCAGGATATGTGCAGCTATTTCGTTTGAACATGCCGAGTGAGCCACATTCTAATTCCTCTCTCCACAGATAAATTTTTGATTTGAATCCCTTTAGTCTGTCCATACATATAAATAGAATCTTTCTGCGTCCCTGGATTCTTTGATTCAGTTTGCCAAGATTCTCAAAAATATCAGCCATGTACGCTTGCTTTAACAGACAATATTTATCTTGTAAAATATTAGTAGGTTTTATTTCTTAGTGAAACGTCAGAAATTAGTACCTCGTTGCTTCTCAAAAGCCAGCAAACTCTCGTGTGAAGAAGTAGAGAGTGGTAATATGCCCCCACTCTCTTCAGAAAGTGCAATGATGAGGATTTTTACGGTTTCAACCACGGCAGACTTCAGCTGTTGTTATAGTCGTGTGCCAGCTAGGCTGGCAATTTGGGGTGCGCTGCTTCACTTTTCCAACTGTACCGTAATTTGGTGTGAAGTCCGACTTCTACAGTACATACATGCCATAGGATCCGTTTATAGGGTAGGCAACCATTCACAGCATAACAACACATTCATACAAAGAAAGGACAAGGACAGAAGAAAGAAAGTACGTCCATGCCCGAGTCGGGATTCGAACCTGGACCTTCCTGTCACATGCAGACTCTCTGACCACTAGACAAGGCAGGCGGAGACTTCAGCTAATCTGGCATATTGTTTGCCAGTAGAGGGAGTTCAGAACGGGGAAAACTAACTTGAACACTTGGATTTAGATTTTTCGCATTTAGTATAAACTCTTCGACATTTCCCATAATTGCAATTGCTCCATCACTGCAAGCGCTTTTGTAGTTGTAACACTGGATCCTATTGATTTTTATTTATTTATCTGCAACACGCGCGCGCGCGAAATAATTCATCACTAGTTGCAAGCTGAGGAAGTTCTTTGCAGAAAATATAATTATTATGAAGGTCGTAATAATGGTGCACAATTCGTAAGAATGGTGCACTTTTTATGTCTGTTGATTCATCAGCTTGAACTCGAACTAAACATTTTTCAGCTATTTGTAGTTTATGAACCAATGTTTTTCTAATGTCCTCCATCATGTCATTTCGTCGACTGGCAGTATCATCTGGAATTGGCAATCTGACCACCTCATACATTGCATCAGAACCTATCTTTCTTCGTACGATTCCTTTTCACGCAGGAAAAATAAATATTTCACCGTTAGTATGCAGTTTTCAATGTAATTTAACAATTGATTCAACTAGCAACGTTATATCTGAACTCTTGCGCTGGTAAAATATATTTCTGTTTTTCCTTTTTCTACAACTCCGAAACTACCGCGGGACATCTGTGTGCCGAGTCACACCGGTTGAGAAGTACTGTAGCAGACAATAATTTAAGTTAATATTTTACTTCCGAAAAGTAACGAGTTGACCATAATTACTCGATTTTCCTCCGCCCAACCCTCCCCCCCCCCTTTTACCTCTTTAACGATTTGTGCATTAAATTTAAAAAAAATAAAAATAAAAATAATTTAAATTTTGTCATCTTGAATTCAAATTATGTTTTTCGCAATCACGAGTGTGTGTTTGTATGTGTTTGTGTGTGTGGGGGGGGGTATGTGTATGTGTGTAGGCATGTGTGTTTGTGTCTGTGTGCAGTCATGAGTGTGTGGGTAGTTGTGTGTATGAGTGTTTGTGTGCGTGGGGGCGGGGTATGTGTATGTGTGTGTAAGCATATGTGTTTGTGTCTGTGTGCAGGCATGAATGTGTGGGCAGTTGTGTGTATTTGTGTGTATGTGTAGGTGTCTGTATGCATGCGTGTGTGTATGTGTTTTTGTGTGTATGTGTTTGTGTATGTGTGTAGGGGTATGTGTGTGTATGGTGGTGTTTGTGTGTGTATGTGTTTGTGTATGTGTGTAGGGGTATGTGTGTGTATGGTGGTTTTTGTGTATGTGTGTGTATGTGTTTGTGTGTGCGTGTGTGTTGGTGCGTGTATGTATGCGTGTGTGTGTAGGATATGGACGCAACCTGGAGACGGTTTTCGCTAGAGGAGCAGCATCGTGAGGCCAACCGACGCGACGGGTGGTGCTGGCAGAGGGTGGCGCCGCGCCGGTGGGAAAAATGATAGCACGCCAAAAACAGTCAAATGAAAGCAATAAGCAATCGTGATTGCTCAAAAAAAAAAAAAATAATAATAATAATAATTTGAATTTTGTCATCTTGAATTCAAATTATGTTTTTTGCAATCACGAGTGTGTGTTTGTATGTGTGTGGGGGGGGGTATGTGTATGTGTGTAGGCATGTGTGTTTGTGTCTGTGTGCAGTCATGAGTGTGTGGGTAGTTGTGTATATAAGTGTTTGTGTGCGTGGGGGCGGGGTATGTGTATGTGTGTAGGCATGTGTGTTTGTGTCTGTGTGCAGTCATGAGTGTGTGGGTAGTTGTGTATATAAGTGTTTGTGTGCGTGGGGGCGGGGTATGTGTATGTAAGCATATGTGTTTGTGTCTGTGTGCAGGCATGAATGTGTGGGCAGTTGTGTGTATTTGTGTGTATGTGTAGGTGTCTGTATGCATACGTGTGTGTATGTGTGTAGGGGTATGTGTGTGTATGGTGGTGTTTGTGTATGTGTGTGTATGTGTTTGTGTGTGCGTGTGTGTTGGTGCGTGTATGTATGCGTGTGTGTGTAGGATATGGACGCAAACTGGAGACGGTTTTCGCTAGAGGAGCAGCATCGTGAGGCCAACCGACGCGACGGGTGGTGCTGGCAGAGGGTGGCGCCGCGCCGGTGGGAAAAATGATAGCACGCCAAAAACAGTCAAATGAAAGCAATAAGCAATCGTGATTGCTCAAAAAAAAAAATAATAATAATAATAATAATTTGAATTTTGTCATCTTGAATTCAAATTATGTTTTTTGCAATCACGAGTGTGTGTTTGTATGTGTGTGGGGGGGGGTATGTGTATGTGTGTAGGCATGTGTGTTTGTGTCTGTGTGCAGTCATGAGTGTGTGGGTAGTTGTGTATATAAGTGTTTGTGTGCGTGGGGGCGGGGTATGTGTATGTGTGTAGGCATGTGTGTTTGTGTCTGTGTGCAGTCATGAGTGTGTGGGTAGTTGTGTATATAAGTGTTTGTGTGCGTGGGGGCGGGGTATGTGTATGTAAGCATATGTGTTTGTGTCTGTGTGCAGGCATGAATGTGTGGGCAGTTGTGTGTATTTGTGTGTATGTGTAGGTGTCTGTATGCATACGTGTGTGTATGTGTGTAGGGGTATGTGTGTGTATGGTGGTGTTTGTGTATGTGTGTGTATGTGTTTGTGTGTGCGTGTGTGTTGGTGCGTGTATGTATGCGTGTGTGTGTAGGATATGGACGCAAACTGGAGACGGTTTTCGCTAGAGGAGCAGCATCGTGAGGCCAACCGACGCGACGGGTGGTGCTGGCAGAGGGTGGCGCCGTGCCGGTGGGGAAAAATGATAGCACGCCAAAAACAGTCAAATGAAAGCAATAAGCAATCGTGATTGCTCAAAAAAAAATAATTAATTTGAATTTTGTCATCTTGAATTCAAATTATGTTTTTCGCAATCACGAGTGTGTGTTTGTATGTGTGTGTGGGGGGGGGGTATGTGTATGTGTGTAGGCATGTGTGTTTGTGTCTGTGTGCAGTCATGAGTGTGTGGGTAGTTGCGTGTATGAGTATTTGTGTGCGTGGGGGCGGGGTATGTGTATGTGTGTAGGCATGTGTGTTTGTGTCTGTGTGCAGTCATGAGTGTGTGGGTAGTTGTGTATATAAGTGTTTGTGTGCGTGGGGGCGGGGTATGTGTGTGTAAGCATATGTGTTTGTGTCTGTGTGCAGGCATGAATGTGTGGGCAGTTGTGTGTATTTGTGTGTATGTGTAGGTGTCTGTCTGCATACGTGTGTGTATGTGTTTGTGTATGTGTGTAGAGGTATGTGTGTGTATGGTGGTGTTTGTGTATGTGTGTGTATGTGTTTGTGTGTGCGTGTGTGTTGGTGCGTGTATGTATGCGTGTGTGTGTAGGATATGGACGCAACCTGGAGACGGTTTTCGCAAGAGGAGCAGCATCGTGAGGCCGGCCGACGCGACGGGTGGTGCTGGCAGAGGGAGGCGCCGCGCCGGTGGGAAAAATGATAGCACGCCAAAAACAGTCAAATGGAAGCAATAAGCAATCGATATTGCTCAAAAAAAAAAAAAAAAAAATTTGGAGAGACTATGTATTTTTGCGCCGGTGGGAAAAATGATAGCACGCCAAAAACAGTCAAATGAAAGCAATAAGCAATCGTGATTGCTCAAAAAAAAACCACTATCTCGGTAAAGTGGGTTTTTCACAATTTTCTACATTTCGAAACATTTCTTCAGAAACGAACTAAATATTCATCAATATGAAGTACAGAAACAGACATTGCTTTCTGGACAGTACGTCAAATAGTATTAGAAAGTCAAGCTGCATACTAGCAAGCAATAATTATTTCGATCACATACCAAGGTTTTTTTTAATTTTTGGGGTAAAATGCTTTGATTAACTGAAACTGGCAATCACTTTTTTCACGGCAGCTCAATGCAAGGTTTCCACTAGAAAAAATCAGATTCCAAAGTCAATTTCAATCGCCCCTCCCTTACATCCGCTCATACTCGAAATAACTTCGAGATATGAAATAAAAACGTACAGTGTTCCAAAATTGAAAATTTACAGGTTATTTTTCTTTTAATAAATTAAATGCCAAACGTATTTTTTCCATATTACATTTGTCTACAAAACCTGACACCAAGAGTTAACTATATTTTGTTTGAACGTCAGAGCTTAAAGGCGCTCAAAAGATTTTGCACGACGCGACGGCGCCGCTTAGCGCGGCTCTGATCCCTGTCTCGTGAAGTTTTGAGGAATGAAGGTTATAGAAATGTATTTGTTTCAATTGCTCACATTTGAATGTCTTACAATATGTAATATTGATAACTATTCTGCCGTGGGAAGGTTAAGCGCAGTAACGGCAAATTTTTAATTTTTCTTTTTTTTTTTTCTGCTTCCTTTTTTTTTTTTTTTTGTCATCGATTGTGCTTTGATTTATTGTATAAGTATGCGAATTTGGTCTTCGCTGAAAAAAAAAAAAAAAAAAAAAAACCGCCAAATTCCCCCAATTCTCTGTTGTTAGTACGGAATCCAAAACGCATATCTTCAAATATCTCAAAACCTCATTCTGCAGACAGGGGTGCCACATAGGGGAGGAGGGGTTATTGTGCAGGCTGCGCCATTGACAGTTTTAGGGGAGGATTGTTTTGAGGGGTATTTTTCTCATTTTTTCGGGGGGGGGGGCTCTTGCTTTTGGGGGGTTCCAAGATATCGAGTGGGTGCGCGCTTACCCTTAGGAGGGGTGAGCACTAAACACTATAGCGAAATGAATATTTTAACTTTTACACTCACACTTCTATTCATTTTAGCCCAAGATTTATTTTGTTGCGATTTATTTTCCTGTTCTTTTTTCTGATGAAGGTTAATTCTGTAGGGTGAATTTACTACTCCCCCCCCCCCCCCCGCTGCCCTCCAGAAAATGTCGCCCAGGGCATGGGCCCCGATTGCTCCCCTTGGATCCGCTGACACTGATTATTAGCAAAGGCGCCCATATGGGGGCAAGTGGGAGCTGAAGCCCCCCCCCCCCCCAGAAATTAGAACTTCCTTTCTTTTAGTACTTTTTTTCTTGCAAAAATGTTAAAACATTTCTTCTCCAGCGATTAATGAATAATTCTTTAAAAATGTCAAATTTTTAATAACTCTGATCTGTAATGTAATCGGTTTCTATGTAGAAAATATCTGAGGCCCCCTTAAAATTTTGCATATGGGTGCCAATGGTTATTAGAACAGATCTTTTCAATAATTTTTTTCTGCAACCTACCCCACTTTTGTTTGATCAGGAATGTGGAATTCTTATCGCTTAGTTTTTTTTTCCTTCTGTGATATAATCGTGTAAAAATCAAAAACATTTTTTTCAAGTAAAAAAATAGATAATAGGAAATGGTAAACATCTTTTTTGAAAAAGAACAGCGCAATTATGTTCCTAAGCTTTTTTTTCTTCCGAAAATTTTTCTCGAATTTAGGTAAATCATTTCAAAAACTGCATCATATTTTTAAACATATTATTTATTGATCATTGTGTAAGAATAGAAATCTTCTCCGATATTATAGTGCCTAGAAAGAGGCACTAGACCGATATCACATTAGGACGGATATTCATTGTGAAATTTCCAGGTAGCTTAACATGCTGCCATCTATCGACCTTGCAGGTCACTTTTGAAGGAAATGAGCCCTCCAGTGGCGTAGCTAGACCCGACTTTCGGGGGGGGTTACTTCTTTTATATATATATATATATATATATATATATATATATATATATATAATATATATAATATATATATAATAATATATATATATATATATATATATATATATATATATATATATATATATATATATATATGTATAATCGTTTGGAATTTTTTCCTATTCTTTTTTTTTTTCTTTCTCTTCTCTCTTCTTTTTCTCTTTTTTTTTTTGAGACTAACTTTTCGGGGGGGGTTTTGTCCCCAAAACCCCCCCCTTAGCTACGCCCCTGGAGCCCTCGTTTTAAGTGCATACAAATACAAAATGTGATGGTATACGATGTATACTATACTTGGTAATAAAAGGTTGTGCAAATTCACTCCGTAGTACACTTTATAAAAAAGTAAAAATGCGTTCCAAAATTAAAATTTTATAAATTAATTGTATTTAACATTTTTCATCATTCTATTTATGTTTATATTTTTACTAATCTTTCTTTATTCAAAACTCATACTAGAAACATTTAAGAGTTAAAAACGAAACTAAAACAAATAGGTCAATCGAAATGAATTCAAAATTTAAGTTAACAAAATAGATTTCCCAATTCAATTTTGTAATTCAAATACATTTTCAAAACTCATCATAAGATTTTTTTGTCTGTCAAGCGACCCTGTAGAGCTAGCTAAAAATAAATATTCCTTAACACAAATTTATATCACAATAAATACCCCTTTCATTTATTTCAGTTGTTTTTTCTTACGCTTCTTGATTTATTTCAATCAATTTCTATCGAGGTATGTAGAATAGTTTCTTTTTCTTTTTTTTCTTCTAAAAACGGAGAGAGAGGGGGAGGGTTTTGGGGGAACATATGTCCCACTTTACCTCCCTACCGTAGAAATTTTTCCCTCCGAAAAAAATATTGTTGCAAAATAAGGCTTGAGAACTTTTTTAGGAGAAATTAAGGTTCTCGCGTGTATCTGAAAAGCAGTTTCAGAAAAAAAAAAAAAAAAAAAAAGATTCATACTACTTGGTTCTTTATTAACGGTTCATTTTTTTTTATTAGTTTCAATTGTTTGAAATTTTAGCACTACATTTCATTTCTTCCCTAAAACCAATTTAGTTTCGTTCAGCCGCTGATCCCTTCAGTGCTGAACTAACTGAAATCTAAAACTGTTTATATAACAAAAAAAAAAAAAAAAAACTTGGAAATTAAAAATTCTTGAAATTAAAAATTGTTATTTATGTATACAGTAGACCTTCGTTTTACGCGGATTTATTTTACGCGGTTTCGATTATACGCGGTTTAAGATTTGACACTTTATTTTATTTTACGCCGATGAGTTTCGGTTTTACGCGGGTACGGCAATGCAAACAGTGAAAATTTTCCCCTCTTTCAAAATACAAACTCTAAATCAAGATTGCAGATTACGCGTAATCAACTGCATTTTGGCGTGCTACTAATCGAGTTTGGGTCACTGGAGACATTTTATGCGATTGGTTCCAGAACTCTTTCCAGAAGTAAAGCTATTAAACTCACACAGTACAGAAATCACTGGAGGAAGAGCTTTTAGGAGTGACAAAGGAGGCCAAAACCAACGAGGATACCGACATCGGTGACGCACAACCAAAAACGTTCACGTTGAAAAGTTTGAGCCATTCCTAGACAATAGAAATGATTTTTCTGATTTGTTAGTGGAAGGAAGATTCTATCATGGAAATGACGCAAATGATCATGGATGCTTTAATGCTCTGCAATGAATTAGAGAAAAATTCTTAATGACTGCCAAAAGACTATCATACCCAGCTCCTCTTTGTAAACAGGACACGAAATTAATTTATGTTTTCTTTATGCGTGTGATGCATAAAAGTCGATATAAGTACACATTAAACTTATTATACAATTAGACATCACTAGAATGAAGTAGTTTGTTATCTACGGAACCAAACCCCTATTTTCACACTAGTATTAGATCTGAATTTACGCGGCTTCGATTTACGCGGGATTTCCGAAGAACGTAACCCCGGGGTAAAACGAGGGTCTACTGTATTACAGTTTTCGAGAGATGAAACAAAGAAATGCTGGAGGGGGGGGGGCATAGGCAGTTAAATTATTAGACGTTAGTAAAACCTTAACATAAAATAAGAAATATATTACGTCTCTTTACAGAGTAAAAAATTATTACTTCAAACTTTTATTTGCTTGCTAAAAATTGTGAAAGTCAGATGTTTAATTTTTCGCATTAACAATCATAAAGATAAAAGTGTGTTTATGATGTTTACAACTCAAAAGAAATATTTTTACTTAGAACGCAATTTATAGGTAAATAGTTTTAGTATAACTATTTTAGATAAAACATCAAATTTAGACTCAATTCAGTTCAAATTTAATGTTACTGTCATCGGTATGTGGGGTAACTGGAACAATATTTGCACAACAAATAAATAAGTAAATAATTAATTTAATTTAATTTAAAAAAATTCAAAAAGTAACATATAGGAGCCAGTTTTTTTTAAAGAATCAGGCAGGGTGGATAGTTGACATTTTTAATTCTGCTGAAATTTTCAGGATTCATACAACCTTGATTTTGAAGGGCAATTCTTGCAAAAAAGTTTTTTTTTCTAATTTCAAAATTAAAAAAAAAACATCCTTCTAGCTTTTTGAGCATATCAATAGCATGCTTTTTTATACACGAAGAAAAATATTTTGCAGGCGTCGGTTGGTACTTTTGAGATATGCCTTATTGAATTTATTCTTGAAAAAACATAATACTAATTGACTTTAAGCGATGAGTGGCAACACTCCACTACTCACAGGACAATTTTTGTTGCTTATATTGAAAAAAAAAAAAAAAAGCTTTAAATGGATACACAAACAAGCTTAGCTGGTTGAAAAATAAATAAATTGGGGTGACTTTTCAAAATTACACCGAAAAAGTTACTTTGAAAAGTGGTAAAAAATCTAAGTTTTGAAAAAACTCTCGAAATTATAATTTTTGTTCAAAAAATGTATTAAAAATAATTTGAGCTTGTCACGTAATCAAGATATCCTACACATAATGATACAGCCGAATTTTAAAATTTAGGTGATTTGATGCAGAATGACCCAAGATGTAAGATGAAGAATGACTGACAATTTTCAAGCAGCTCAACAATAGGTGAGTAGTTGAGGATTTGCTTTAACTTTTTAACCAGTCATTGCTGAATTCTTACGCTTTCATATACGTCAATGATTTTTATTGAATATGGCAGGGAAGAAATATCTTTTTATATTGAACGATTTAACAAAATTAATTTTTGCTAATAAAAGGCACGAAACTTATGAAAAGAAAACAATATGTATTATATTTTTTCCAAAATTCAGATTTCGTGTTTGATAGAAGCACAAATTATTAAAAACTTATGTTTTGATAATGTGTGATAGTGCAGTACGATGCAAGTGAAAAGAGCAAATGGATATAATTTTTTCAACATGAGTGCATCATATAATTCTTTTATATTAAGCCCAGTGGAAGTTTTATGGGACTCCCCCCACCCCTGCCCCCCCCCCCAAAAGAAACGAAATCAATGCTTAATGCTTACGTTTAAAACGAAATATTGTTTGCTTTCCCATTTTTACCTCAAAATTGGAAAATTTTAATTTAACTTAAAATGGAGATTTTTCATGGGTATCCTGCCGTGAAGATAAAAGTCATAAGAGTGAATCATGAAAGGTTTGAGCGCTTCTTTTTTGGCGGGGGATAGCATGTGTTGATTTATGAAAGCGATTCTCCTCGAAAAAATACTACGACTACTGCTTTTCCTTATAGGTTAGATGGAGAATGATGTCTTAACACCATAATTATGCCAAAGCAAAGAACTTTGATTTGTTAGCTTTTCAGTTTTCGTTTCACATCTTATCGATGAGAGCAAAAGCAGTGTCACTGATAGCATAGCAATTATTAAATGCTCATATCTCTCCCCATATCTCTATTTTGCAGAAAAGTAATACATTTTGCTACATATAAAATGTTCATGCTTATTATTCTTTCCTTTCAGATTTGTCCTTGTATGTGTATGAAGGAAAAAAAAAGTCGTTTTATAAATACATATGTTGATATCAAACAAAATGTTGGACTGGGCACGCAAATGACTTGCCATCTAACCTAGATGTTCTCAGGTGAGCTATTTTGTTCTTTATATGTTGCATGGAAGTACTATGTTGCATACATTCAAGTAAAAATTGGAAGTAGTATACAAACTTTGTTTGAATTTGTGTCTAAAATTGTTTTTTTTATAAAATATGTTGAGAAATTAAACTGTGCATTTTAAGTAATCAGCTTCAGTGCTGCTGGAACAAGGATCGTTTTTGGGAGTAAATAAAATCGATGCAATATTTTCTTCTTTTTTTTCTTTCTTTTCTGATGTTTCTTATAACATTTTAGCATTTAAAAATTCATGATTTTTTTCCACCAATTTGCGAAAATAAATAACTTTAACAAAACCCTAGTATTTTTAATTAATTACTTTAAAATAATTTATTATGTCAAGTAGCATTAGTTATTTCATTTGAAAACACCAATTCGTTTGTTATATTTTTTCCATGCTTCGGTTAACTTTGACCTAGAAATCATTATTTTATACGTGGTGCCGGTCCCCGCTCTCTGCATAGTGTCTTTGTTCCACTGGTCAGAATGCAATTATATTTAGAACTCAACTGCTTTTAGCTGTCAAAACACTCTAAATATGCAGAAAATAAAGGATATCAATTCCAAAATTCAAACTTTTTGTTCATTTTACTTCGTATATTGTTCATTATCAAAATTTCCTTTACACAGTTTAAAGAAGATATCAACCCATGTCAATTGGTACTTTTCTTTCTATTTTAGTACGTATAATAGCCGAATAATGAGAAGTGTTGAGTTAGATGGGGGTAAATGGAAACATGGGGTAGATGAAAACAATCTCTATTAACACCATTGAGGTCATTGGTGAAACTAAATATTTGTTGAATGAAAACTTAGGCAACATAAAAAAGGCATTTTGAGAGCTTCGAATGATTTCAAACAATTGTGCGGGCTTCGTCACTGCTTGAACATAACACTTTTTTTTTCAAGTTTAGTGATCTTACCTTTTTTCTCCATCAGGTTTACAAATGCGAAGTAGCTAATTTCAACTAGTACGTAGTTATATTTGTCACATGAAATTTTACTAAAAACATTTAGTTATGAATTTTACCTTCCCTTCTATTTTTGATGAGCAATTTAGGTGTTTCCATTTACCCTATACATGCTGTACCCTGAGATAAATGGAAACAACTAAGTTTGTCAGTCTTCCCATTAATTTTGGAAAATTTAATATTGATACAAATTACACGTTTGTGTCCATTTTTACATATATTTAGCACATAAATTAAGTTTTTACATAGTTTTTCTTTTTAAAATGATTTTAGTTTACATATGGAGGATTCAGCGGGTCGCATGCGGCTTACAGACAACAGATTGAGTACAAGTTGGTGTAAAACTTCTTATGCTTCCAAACTGATAGTGTATTTTACGATTGCCTATTTACTTCAACCTCATGTAGATCCCTTTTTTTTTTTTACTCCCTAGTCTGTGGTAAATGTAAGCATGATTTCATTCGCTAACAAACAGTCATAAAGTCAAACTTTTCAGATCCAGTTACTCACAGAGAGTGTTGTCTTAGACACAATACAAAATACTTTATTTCACAATTCATCCAAAAGAAAGTGAAGGATCTAAAATTGAAAACTCTGTTTGCATTTACATCAACTGACCCTATCTAGTTTTTTTTTCGTGAGTTTTCTGCATCGAGTTTAACTTACCTGATGACTAGGTCCTCAAACAAGCTTATGTTGTGGATAATTTGCCGCTGTATTTCACCAAGTTGAAGCCAAGCATGGATGAACTTCGTAGAAGAAACAAGTTCAACGTTCCCAGTAATTATTTTCTCTGACTTTTTCTATCTTATATTTGATTAAAAAGACCTTTGCAATAAAACGTCCATTAGAACAAAATTTCTTGTTTTCAAATAGAACTTCCAGTTTAACAGTAAGGCGTTTGCTGATATAACACATTTTAATAAAACTTTTCTTTTTTGTTGGGGATACCCATACATGATACACATAAAGGTGTAAGTGGATTCATCAGTTTGAGAATGCCTGTACAAAAGTGAAATATAGCGCAATGGAATAAGCAAATAACAGCCACCAGAGCTATGAAGATCTAGAGAGATCTATCCTGAAAATTGTCTAATGTAGTTTTTTTTTCTTGTGCTTTATTTCTTATTTATTTATTTATTTATTATTATTCTTATTGTTTTTATTATTGTTACTATTATTGTTATTATATTATTATCATCATAGTCATCATTAAAATAATTATTATTATTATCCTCCATTTCATTACCGTCGCCTTGCATTGTTTCATATATATTTGTCACTCCGCACTGTCTGGTTGCTTTCCGTTTGTCACTGATCTGTTTACAGGTGCTGTCTTTTGTTTGCTTGTTCTGATTTATTAAAAGCTATTCGGGATGGTTTTGGGAACTTTCGGCAAGCTTTTGGGAACTTTCCACTTTCAAAGCAGAAAGAGACTTGTGAAGTAGGATCTGGTCCTTTTCCCTGACGATTCCCTAGTTCTTGCTTTCCCCTTTTTAGGGTTTTTCCACTCATAGCATTTCTTTAAATTATTTTTTCGTATAATTTCTTTATTTATTGATATTTGGTTGTATGTTTAGAATCAAAAACAATATGAAGTAATATTATTTTGATTCGGAAGGAACAAACATATGGGAATTGAACAAAATGAAAAAAAAAAAAAAATCATAATAAATTATTTTTATTGATTGTAAAACCTTTGTACAACGTAGTTTGAAACGAACGCCAGAGTAAAAAAAGCACGAGTAAATTTGAACAAAGACATGTCTCTAGAAAAGGATTTATTTCTCCTTCTACAATGATAAAATTACATAATCCAGTGCAGCAAAATTTTCGTAAAGAATCTGTACAAAATATTTTACAATGATACAAATAAATAAATAAGTATAAATAAACTAATAAAATACCAGAAAATGATCAACTAAAGAAATCATTGAAGTCTAGGCATATCCAATTGTTTAATTATTTAAATAACTTATTAAATTTTTAACGATGTTATTTGGAAAAAAGGATTTCAATTTTCATGTGGTGTCAAATCCAGTCTTAAAAACCATAACTTAACTCAATACCAGTAATATACATTAGAATTTACATAACATCACAAAAAAAAAAAAACATTTTCGTACAAAAAATAGCTTTAATTTATTTTAAACAAACTAGCTGAATAAAGCCCGAGAAAATTGAGCATTCTAACATCCAAAAAACAACTATTTTAGTCTAGTAAAGGTTTCACTTTGCACAAAAATTTAATTATATCTTCATTATGTATTTGAACACTGCCTATTATTATTTAACAAATCGTTAATGTCATAAATTACAATGTTCAGTTTTCATTGAACGTTCTTAAAATGGGGAATAATAATTACCCGACTGCGCGTGCGCGACGCAAAGGAGAATAATGTGTTTATGTAAATATGTTTGTTCCTATGTGGCGTTGTACAGGCCCCTTGGCCGATTTTGATAAAACTTACGTCAATCGATTTGTCTTAACTTTGGGAGTGTCACTAAACACATGATAGTAATCAAAATTCACCATATCAACAACCAGTCGCCATAAAGTCAGTTTGGGATCGTGTCGTACGCTTCCTGCGTGCTACACAGCGTGAAACAAATAGAGGTAGCGTTTTCACTGCCTGAATTTTTTGTTTACGAAATCTATTAATTCGATTCAGGGGACTGAGTTTCGCGAAGTGTACTCTCTCGACGAGCTTTTTTAGTTTTGGGAGAAATATTTGACTGACGAGGGGGGGGGGGAGGGGACTTTTCCGCGATGTTAATTTTAGCCGTGGTTGACTTAAGTTCGCGCATTTTTGTTAAAGGCCAAGCATATGTTGCTTTAAGCCGAGTAAGGTCCCTAGAGAGACTAATAATCAGTAGTTTAGATCATCAAAAGTTATTTAATAATCCTCACGATACAAACTTTCTCAATAAAATGACAAGATTGCGAAATTTGCCGTCTATGATCATAATAACTAAGTCAAAGAAAATTAACTAAAAAGGGTAAAATAAAAAATAGTTATTAAATAAAAACAAACCCGACTGCGTAAGAACCAAAAAAACTAAAAAGAAAAAAAATCTAAGCCCAATAGTTTAGAATTTTATTAATTATTACTGAATAACTATTCCATTGAAATAGTTTTATAATCGATGCACACATAAGACAAATCATAAATTCAACAGCAGAATAGAAGGATCAACAGTCAGGGAAAATTCAAATTTTACGGGGTTCCTTGACTGGTCAAAAAGGAATGGGCCTCGACTGTTGAACCTTATATTCTGATGTTGAATTTATGATTTGTCTTATGTGTGTATCGATTATAAAACTATTTCAATGGAGTAGCCATTCAGTAATACATAATAAAATTCTAAACTACTGGGCTTATATTTTTTTCTTTTTAGTTTTTTTGGGTTTTTACGCAATCGGGTTTTTTATTTTCATTTAATAATAATTTTTTATTTATTATTTTAATCATGAAATAGTAAAACAACTGTTATTAAATTGTTCAATAAGTATACAAAATGTCACATGAATATTAAAAAAATATCAATTGAAAACATTGATTAAGGCGTTTTATACTTATTCAAACGTTGTTATCGCACTTTCGCATCAAAAATGTCAGTTTTAATAAATAGCGGAAGAAAACTCCCTCTTAACCTTATCTTATCATACACGTTTTAGAGATTGTCAAAAGACATGCAGAAGTTAATATTTTACTTGTTTGTTAAGAAAAGAAAAAAATACGCGGGACATCATTTTATAACAGATATTTTAAATTAATATCTAATTTTTTTCGAAAAAAAGTAAAGAAACACTTTTAAAATCGGCACTTAATAAATGCTGATAGGAAAAAGTCACTTATTTTTGAATTAATCTCACTTGTTGCTTTCATTTTATAAGAATTCTAACACTAATTTATTTCCATTTCGAGGTTAAGTTTGCATCAAATATGAATGTACGATTTTGAGAAATTCCGCGAATACAGAAATAGCAGTAGGAAATGCATTCACTTTTAATGGCATGTAACTAAGAAATGCTAAATCGTGCATTACAAAGCTACCTTGCATCTTTGTCATATAGTTTGTCACATGAAATGCAAAAAATATGTACATAATCGCAAATTGACTCAAAACACAGAAAGCAAAAAAAATAATGAAATAAAATAAAGAAAACAGTATTAAGTTAAATTAAATTTCTATTTTAATTAATTAAAATAAAATATATTATGAAAAACATGCTGAAGAGTTCTGAAATACTATTGCAATAAATGCTTTGCTTAGATGTAAAGCAAAAATGCATTGTCACACTCCAAAAATAGTTTAAGACTAGCTAGCGTGATTTTTAAATATATCTTCATTTGCAAAATGAAAGGCACATACATTTGCTTTACTGAGGAAGCAAAGAAATGCATAGTTATGCATAAAATGGCTTTGACATTGACATACATATAATTTTATCACAAAGTATTACGTGTGAAAAATACTATTGAAACTTTAAGATCGGAACGTTAAAGGCATCTGTTAAATGAAAGCACTATGTAATGGCACAGCAATAAGGCACCATGATTTTATTTTTTTCATTATAACAAAATATTTGATGATTTTCAATAGTAAAACAAGCGTATTCATTCGTTCTGCTACAGAACAAATATATTACATATCTTTGAACAAAACGGACTTATATACATGTAATATACTATACATTCAATCTGATTTCCTGCCTAGAAGCGATAAATAGAACGTTATCTTCTCCACTGCTCACTCGTAAAAAAAGGTGCAATATTCTGTTTTGGTCCTGTTTATTATATAAATAAATGAGTAAATAAAAAGAAAACATATTTTTCGGTAGGCAAGCCAAAGATGGCCAGAGTTTCTAAGGTAGATAACCCCAAAAAAGTAGAATTCATTTAATTTTTTCATCACAAAACTGTGTTAATGCGTTGTAAAACGTGTATCTGTATTGCAAATGACTGAGTTTCATGTGGCTATCTTAATCGGCCATCGCTGTATGTAGTAATTTCACTTTTGAGAAGGAATAATTCTTATTTCCGGGTAAGAATACATTTATGTTTATATGTGCTTAAGTTCCTGGAACCTTGATTTAAGATACATTTGCTGAACAATTTATTTCCTTGTTTTATCCACATTCACTTTAACTTTGATTAATTTAACAGATTAATAGTTTGCGTCGTCCAAATGGTGGCTATGTGTATTTTCCTAAGGTGGTCACCTTAAAAAAATGTAAACAAATGCACTAAAGTAATTTCCGGTGTGCTTCAACTTTTAATATTATTTTTTAATTTTAAAAAACGTTCTGCTATAATTTTTTCAAAAAAGAATCCAGAACAAGTGAAGTCATGACAGCGTTGAATCGAAAAAATCTTTTTTGTATTTTTTCCTTCGTAATTTCTTTGTAGTTTACTTTTTTCTTTTAATTCAACATTTTATTATCCTTTTTGAAGTAAAAATAGTTAGCCGATAGTGTTTTTCACTTTTTACAAATAATTTTAACACATGGATCACTTTTGGAACACCGTACTGCCGTGCTAAGCACAGATGTGGTATCTGCAGTATAGCTCAAATGAGAAATTGATGATGAAAGTGTTACAACTCGTTTCTTTGATTTGTGACTTAATTAAATGTTCAACTTGTGGGGTAGGTGATTAGTAAATAATTTTTCTTACCTAAGTAAGAGCTTATTTTTGTAAAAGTTTGTATTTAAAATTAATGAATGTAGTTACGACACATTTTCTCTTCAAAACCTTTTTATATACTAAGTTAATTTTACCGTAAGTGACTATTTGTTGTCATTTTTAGGGGTAGCTGCACAGATACGACAAAAATAGCTTAGTAAAACGCGCCTAATGTATTATTAAATAATACTGAAAACATCTGTTTTATTTGGATTTTGCTGTGTCTTTATTTTGTTAATACAAATCTAACAGAATCTGCCTTCTGAACAATACCATTTTCAAAATTTCAGACATTTAAAACAGTAAACTATAATAATTTTCTGGTCTTTATATTTAAAGAATGTTTTGAGAACTATTATTTATAGTGTTTTATTTTCTAGATTCAGTTTTACCGAGCATGAGGATAATTTTGACAGCAGACGATATTTAAACACAAATATAATTAGCCGTAGAATTAAATGCTTTTTTTGCAAAAAAGAATTAGATATGAATATTTGACATGCATTTCATTTTTAAGAATTTGCATTTGAAGTAAAAAAGATGTAAACATTTTTTAATTTAAAAAAAAATGTATCTTTCAATTGTTCATTAATAATTTCATCGTATTTTGTTTCAAACTAAGTCGAACTATAAAAGATTTTAAAAATAAAAAAAAAGATAAATGATATTACAAAAACTGTATATGCAATTTAGGAAAATTTTTTATACAAAGCTGATTCATGAAATTGGGTTAAAATTAAAGATCCCTAGCTGTAGTTTTTTTTTTTTTTTTGGTCTCATTTATAAGTGTTACAATCAGAGCCTGATTACTACACGGGCATGAGGTGCACGTACCCAGTCGGAAGGGGACACTAAGTTTCATAATTTTAATTAAGTTTTCGTTTGTTTATTATTAATGATTTGTTTAAAATTTGTAAAAGTTAAGAAATGTGGAAAAAATATTATGATGCATTAACCACATAAGATTGTTTTTTAAGTCAAAAATTTAGAAAAAAAACATATATAATATTTATAAAAAAATTGAATATTTGTCTGGAGAAAAAGAGAAATTCTAATCATCACTTAAATCTGAATTGTACAATAAGTATGCAAAATTGTACAAGAATATTATTTTTTAAAATGAAGTATGAAAATTGTACAATAATATTATTTTTTAAAATGAAGTAATTACTTAAATGCTGTGTTTTACTAGTATGGATAGTGGCCATGATGTCTGCTTTACAATTTCATAATTTGTTTTTGCGCATGTTGTTTTAATTTTTTTCGTATGGCCAAAAGAATGTATGAGAAGAATCTTTCTACTGACATGTCTGCCCAGGGCTTCATGTGGTCATGATCGGGCCCTGATCACAGACACAAATAAATATTTCACCTTGCAGTTGATGTTCATATTACTATAAAATACATACGATTTTTTTTTAAAGAAAAATCAGATACGAAGTTAAAATATTGTAATACTTTTTTCATAAAAGCTGAATGGATGAAACGAAATGCAATGTGTAAAAATGTTTATAAACATCTCTAAATGCACAGAAATGCTTGGCTACTTTACGAATTGTTCATAACATGTTCCAAATGAGTGAAAAACATAAACATGTGTGATGACTATGAAAAAAACTAAAAGACTGGAAAGTTATTTCCCTTCAGAAGTTGAAGAATGTTTAAAACATAGTGAATAGCTTTTTCGTAATCTCTTATTATTATTATGTCACGAATACTCTTTTCTTGGGATGTGAAATTGAGGTTTTCAGCTATATCTAGTTTGGAAACCTTCTCTCTCCTTGTCAATTTCAAGTCCATCAGTAGTAAGTCCACATCACATAAAACTTGTAATAGAACTTCTTTTAAATCATTCCAAAAATCATAATATTTAGTATCGTCCTTTGTCTCTTCTTGAATTACTTCAAAGGATACACCAAATTTCTGCAGAACGTTAAATACACCTAAAAGATCTTCATTCTGAAAAGAAAAAAAAGAAACTAAATTTTGAGCATGGAAAAAATAGTAATTAGAGCGTAGAATTAAAAAAAAAAAGCTTGAAAATCCTTTGTTACATTTGTTTTTTCAAGTTGAGCTGTCATATACATAAATACAGGGTGTTCCGTTTTAAGCTGCAAGACCTTTATTTTTGCAGCCGTTAGTCCTAGATGTATACTTTCAACTGCAAAAATGTTCAAAACCAGATGTAGAGTTAAGATATTGACAGTTTGAAGTGAAAATAAAAATAAATTAAAAAATTTAAAATTTAACTTTTTATACGGGCCCCATGTCCCCTAAATTATTTAGGGAAATAATTTCCATTCAAAAACAATTCCAACACAAAAAGTTTGAAATTAGGACGAACAATATTCACCGAGATATGAAACGCAGCGTTTTTGCGACCTACACCACTTTTCACTTGCCGTCAATAATGCCTTTTTGGGGGAAATATAGCAGTTAACATGTGTTTAAAATTATACGTGTGCACAGAGCGTGGTTTTTCAAATTGTTCGAGGTTCTGTAATGTGTTTTTAGCATCACGGCATAACATTTGCATTTATTTTTGAATAACAATGAAAAATATAAATACCTTATTTGTTTTTTTTTGAGCAATCACGATTGCTTATTGTTCTCATTTGACTGTTTTGAATTCTTATCATTTTATTTTCCCACCAACATCCTCTGCCAAGCACCACCGTCGCGACGACCGGCCTCACGATGCTGCTCCTCTTGCAAAAACCGTCTCCAGGTTGCGTCCATATCCTACACACACACACGTATACACACACACGCCCACACACACTCATGCCTGCGCACAGACACAAACACACACTCCTACACACACATACACACACTCATGCCTGCACATAGACACAATTAAATATGCCTACACACACACACGCGTACACGCACAACACTGAACACAACACGCACACACATGCATACATGCACACACACACGCACCCACACACATGCGCCTACGCAAACACACACGCGCATTCATACACACACACGCTCGTGATTGCTTAAAAACATAATTTGGATTCAAGATGCCAAAAATTCAAATCATTTTTATTTATTTTTTTTTTTTTTTAACTTTTTGATTACCTGTCATTCTTCTGAAAGGGCGGTAAGTTCCAGTCTCATCTTTTGTATTGTCTCTTAAAATTTTAAACTGGAATATCTCCCTGAGTTTTGGTCGCACAAATGTGAAGTTTTTTGTGTTAGTAATATCTTTCATTGGAGATTATATCCCTGAACATACGCTAGGGGACACGGGGCCCGTATAAAAAATTAAATTTTGTATTTTTTGACTCATTTTTAGTTTTGCTTCACTTTCAATATTTTAACTCTGCATCTGATTTTGAACATTGTTGCAAATGGAAGTATACACCTAGGACTTACGGTTGCGAAAATAAAGGTCTTGCAAATTAAAACGGAACACCCTTTATAGAAACATAGTAAATATATATATATATATATATATATATATATATATATATATATATATATATATATATATATATATATATATATATATATATATATATATATATATATATATATATATATATATATATATATATATATATATATATATATATATATATATATATATATATATATATATATATATATATATATATATATATATATATATATATATATATATCTGTTACGGCCAAAGCCCGAAATCAGCCAGTTCGCGAAATGGCTGACCAATTCGCGAACTGGCCAACATTGCTGAAAACTTACCGGCCAAAGCCCGAAATGTACTTCATTTCGGGCTTCGGTCGGCCAAATCGCGAAGTGGCTATGGACGATCGGCCTAAGTACGATGAGGGAAATAAGAACAGATTGTGTTACACTGTTAGATATGCAGCATTTTAAAATGAGTACTTCTGTGTACTGTTTTTTTCCCCTTGAAGTACACTTGTTTCAGAAACGAGTTCAAATATAAGTAAGCTTGCCAGATATCCCGGTTAGACCGGGATAGTCCCAGTTTTCAGACAACATCCCGATGTCCCGGCCGGTTTACTTCACGTTCCGGAAAAGATAAACTTAGTTAAAGATGACCAAAAAAAGTCTAAAAATAATTAACTGTGGAGGATTACTAAGGATAATTACTTTGTCATTTTTAACATTGACGTGTAAAATTACGATTAGCTTATGAAGATTGTTACAACATGATTAAAATCTAAAAACGTTCTAAAAAAAGTCTTAGCCAATGAAAAGTACTTATAATGTTATGCAACTTTCTGAGGATCTGAGTTACTGGTTAACGATTTCAGAAAAGTCTAAATGTAAGGGATACCTCTGTGTTAAAAATTAGCTCATAATATAAAAAAGTATGATCTCGTGTTATTCTGTTTTTATATTAAAGCTATAATATATACTATTCAGTGACAGTACATGATGTCACAATGTGATAGCGTAAAGTAGATTACATTTGCGCCCTTCAAGTGAGCAAACTGTATCTTAAATAAATGTGTTGTGCAAAGTGTGCGATTACAAAGGTAAATTGAATTAAGGAAAATCGACAGTCTTTTTCTGCTCCATAGACCTAATTTTAAAGACCCTAGATCATATTGCATCAAGAAATATCGTTCAAAAAATTTTAATTATTTTGCAAAGCCTCAAAAATAAGGGCTCATTATGACAAATATAAAGAAAAAATAATTTTGTTGTTAGTATTATTTAAAGACATTTCTTTAATGCCGCTATTTGTGGAAATTCCCCTACAACATGTCCTTACTAATATTTTATGCATAAATTTCAGTATATTTATTTTAATTTATTTTTAGTACTGTTTTTTTCCATTGTAAAACAATTCGTATTTTTATGAATCAATATTTCGGAAGAGAAAGCAATCTGGAAAATTAAGCATATTTTCCTTACTTTTTTTAAACATTTAGGAAAGGTTGTTCATATTGTCATAGCATTTATTTTAATTCTTTTTTTTTCCCCAAACATTTTCACGCACGTTTAACAGCATTTATTTTAGGTTAAATTGACATTGTAGGAATTTCAATTGAATTGCTGGATGCAATGTGGATTTTAATTCAAAACTTTTTTTTCAAGAGGATGCGGAATGACCATTCATTTAAATTGCGATGCGTATCTGAGCTAAATTCTTTTTTTTCTACGGGGGATGGAGGAGCGAGATTTTCCTTTTGTTCTAGATACAATGTGTTTTTAGTTACCGTCTTGTTTTCTGTGAGGGAGGCGAGAAAGCGAGATTATTGTTTAAATGCTTTCGTAAGAAAGGTTGTATTGCTAATCGATCGGAGTTCATATCGCTCGCTAATTGACTGGTTTACAGTAGCGTGGTTACTTGGCGAGTTTGGAGGGAAAAAACTAGAGTTTTTTCATTATTTTACATTTTGAAGCAACGATTTTAAGTTTACTATATTTGGATTTTTATCACTACTTTGTAGATAATTTTTTAGTCATGATTGATTTTGACTTGGAGATTTTCTCTGAGATGTGTTTTTGTAGAAATTCTTTTGAAGTTTCTAGAGAAATATAAACTAATGATCATTTATCTGCCGTTATTGGGGTAAGGGTGGTAGAGGGATTTTAAATAGAACCGGTTTTAAATAGAATTTTGGAGAGGAGAGCTTATACTAAATTTTTTACTTGTCATTAGGTTTGGTTTCGAAATGAAAATTATATTTAAAATTTGAGTCACAAACACAGAAAGGTCAAGAAACACGGCGTTAGACTTAACCTCAGCTGGGACCGGTCAAGTATTATAAAAGCAGAAAGGTTAGACCAAGGACTGCTTCGTATTTTCCCTGACAAAATGAGAAGGGTCACACAAATTCTTAAGTAAGCATTAAAAAATGAAGCAGTTGCAGTGCAACAACAAAAAAGTGGGGAAAGAGCATCCTGTGACGCACAAAATGTCATAAAATCTTATGTAACTAAAAGGGGAAGGGGTATAGCGTATGCTTCGTTTTTCTCACAAGATGGGGGGGGGGGAAGTAAAAAGGGCCAAGAAATGCTTACACAATACTTGAATGACCCCTTATCAGATATCGCATATAATTTCAACTGAAAGTATTCGCATATTGAAGTGAAAATACTAGAAATACATACTCATAGCTCAGACGAAGAACTAACGCCAAAAAAAACAAGGTCGAAGTTTTGAATAACTATTAGCAGGACCTTCACAGGGTAGCATAAGCACCCTCCAAGCCCGACGAGATGCCATCATGTCAGCCTAGTCGGAAATTGACAAAGGGCTCGATTTGGCTCTCGGCGGCCCTGGGGAACCCTCCTTACTAGTTTCTACCACTTTCGCGCGGCGCCGTTACATTGAAAGTGACAGATGTGTCGTCTACCTGTCAATCTTAAATCTACCATAATCATTTTGGGCTTTGGCCAAGGATTCTCGGCCAGTTCGCGAAATGGCCAGCCAAAGTAGAAAATACAATATTAATTGTAAGTATTTCGGACTTTGGCCAAACCTCTTGGCCAATACGCGATCTGGCCGAATTTCGGGCTTTGGCCGTAACATATATAAAAATCTCGTGTCACGATGTTTGTTCGGGGTAAACTCCGAAACTACTCAACCGATTTTTATGAAATTTCATTCGTATCTGTAATTTGGTCCAACTTAAAAGATAGGATGGTTTTTATATTTTTTTATTGCAAATAAAACGTTTGTAATACATTAACAATGTGCATTGATTGTTTGGTTTTGTAAATTCTTGCTAGATGGCACTATAAGTTAATTCATCCTCAAATATTTTATTCTTCTGTTGATTAAAATTTAGAAATGATACTACTATGTCACGGATATTGATGGTTATTAACAATATCGCCGTAGAAAGGAGGAGTATAGAGGCCACACTTTTCAATCTAAATGTCATTCTAAAAATTAACTTGAAATTGATAAGCAGTGGGTAGTTCCATACTCACCACTGCTTTTAAAAACGTATGAGGCTCATATAAATGTCGAGTTTTGCGGTTTGGTGAATTACAAATACTTTGTCAAATACGTTATTAAAGGTCTTGATTCGGTCGCATGTGAGGCACAAAATATGGACAAAATAACACAGTGAGCGATGAGTGGATATATAAGCAGCAACGAAGCCATCTGTCATAATTTAGATTCCCCATACACGAAAGAGACCCTTATGAACAGCATCTTGCAGTACATCTTGAAAACGGTCAACGAGTATATTTTACCTAAGATATTTTCTACTAAGAGCACTTGATCCACCAAAAACGATCCATTTTTAACATTTTATAAAAGCTAATGTGTATGTCCCGATTCTCAGAAATAAAATTAGTAACCAATGTTTCACGCTGTTTTGGCTTTATTTTTTTACTTATGCCCGAGATTGATTATTTTTGTATTTTTTGTTTGCGTGGCTTCCGTAATTTTTTTGATTTTATTCAACACTGTAAAAACAATTAAGGAACGTCCTGAAAAATAATGGTCAGCGAATACGCCTTATTTCTGCCAGTAACATATTTTGCAAAAAAAAAAAAAAAAAAAATAGGAACGTATCCCACTAAAAGTCAGAAACCTTCTTAAAACTATTCTGAAGTCTTTCTGAAGAATTCCGAAACTTATTGAGACCTATACGAACTATTTGAGACCATCATTTCTCTGAAACCTTAATAGAGAACTGAAGTAGGATTAAAAGTAATAGCTTGGCACATTTTTCGACTCACCAAGAAAGTACCAAAAGCATTATCGCAATCATAGCCTCTGCTAAGAAAGACTTGCAAGTGTGCTTAAAGACTTCTTCTTGCCTGTTACTCTTGGAAAGTTACGGAATCCAGAGACTCACTTGCTCCTATTGGGAGTCACGTCAATCTGGACAGTTCATGACGAAGGTATTGAAGTCAATTCATCACTAAAATTCTCTAACCCTCTGAAACTAACTGAAATTTTCTTCGAATCTTTTCGACGAATTCAGTACTATTCCAGGCTAAAAGCCATTCGTGTCGCTGGATCTTCAGAAGAAATGTTGGTAAGTTAAACACAAAGTTTGACACCTCTCTATTTTTCCCAAGAAAGCTCCAAGACTAATGCTAATGCTGCAAGAATTGTGAATGTGGTCTGCGATTCCTGCAAAACTACGGAATCCAGAGGTTCATTCACTCTCTCTCTCTCTCGGAGCTTTGGCAATGCGGCCGGAATTAGTTTACCTGAAGCGAATACACTTAATAAATACGCTCAGTTAATCTTTAAACTGGGAGCTAAAAATACTTTTCGTAACAGTGAGAAGTCTGAATTCATGACGTTTATAGCATTTCAGAAAACTTTTTGACCCAGATACTTGATTTCCAACTAAAATTGTTGAGGACCTGTGAAATTAAAACATGTGCCAAGGAAATAATCAGTGACCAAAGATTGGGACCAAAACTCCATCCAAAACAAAACTGTGCATCCAAAACAAAATGAATGTTGTTTTTGCATTTGTTTTCTTTTAACATTCCTGAACAGACGGGAATATTTGCGGACCGTTAATTGTCGAGTGTTTAATACATATATCACGATAAATTTCGCGAATTGTAATTATTGGTAGCACACAATCCTTGGGAGTTGCATTTTCTAATGCACGTTTTGCATAACGAGTGCAATTACGAGTATTCGTCAACTGTTTAAGATAATTTTCACGACATAACATCCAACTCAATCATCATTTCTGTGGGGAAACTGTTTAAATTTTATGCTTGAAGATGTACTCCATTAGAGTTAAACAAACACACCGATGTCCAAATCTAGATTTTACACAAAAAATGTATAATTAAGCTTTAGTGTTAATTGAAGATTTATGCATTTAAATTTCAAATTTGATATTTAGTCATTATGGTGTGATATCACCTGATCGATTGGTCACCTACTTAGTTGACGCTGATTTGCAACGAGAAAAAACTGAAATGACGCTGTCTTAGCTACGATTATTGTGAATAATGAGCCATTACTGACAGCTGAAAAAAAAACCATAATCAGATTTTTCTGACCGTTGATGCTGTACAAGGCTATACAGTTGTCGATGAAAACAAAGCCGTGAACATTTCAACTGAATTTTTAAATTCTCTGGTAATACCAGGAATGCCACTATACGGTTTCAGGTTGAAAACTGGTTCACCATTTATTCTTTTTCACAGTTTAAACCCAACTAGATTATTTAAAGGTACACGTTTATTCATCAAAGTTTCAACAAGCTTGACGGAAAAGTTTAAAGGAGAAATTTTTGTGTTGCCTCGTAAGCCATTAATAGCGTCATAATTTTCAAACACATTTAAAAGGCTTCAATTTCGATTTATTTAGTTTTTGAAAAGACTATAAATAGATCTCAAGACCAGACAATGTCTACTTTCGATTTAGTCTTAAAACATACATGTTTCTCTCAGGGGGCCTGAGTATTTATCGCCTACTCGCAAGTGGGAAAGTTATATCTATTCGTGTTAGCAAAAGAGAGGTTAAGCAATAATATTGTGCATAACTCAGTGATTAGATAATTTTCAGTTTTCAAGTAATAGAAACAATAGATAGAAGACAATGTTATGTATCTCATTTATAAAATTTAATTTTTATATGTTTTTAATTTAGTTAATGCATTTTGTAAAGAAGTTATTGATTACAATCTATAGAGAAATCTGAGATAAATAAAAATGTAGTGTACATTCTAAAAGTGTATGTTGGTTTATGCTTAATTTCTACGTTCCGCTATTTTACAATCAGTTTTGATATTTACTATCACTTTCAAGTTTTGTTGCTTTTATTTTTGGTCGAAGTTATGCTTGCAAAATTTACTAAGGGTAAGTAGAGTGCTTTTACCATTAAAAATTTAGTTACTACTTACTCAATTCAATAAGTACTTAATTCAGCCGAACACGCCCATTATCCATCTCATATGTTTTAAAAATGACTTGACTATTTTAAGCTTTACTAAAACTATTAACTAGATTCTATCAAAATATTAAGTAAAAGAATATTTTAATCCAACTACTTCGCCACAGCAAAGCGTGGCTGGGTCAACTAGTATATATATATAGGGTGTTTCTGAACTCTTGGACAAAACTTAAAGTAGTGATAGTACACTTCAAGACAAATAATATAATGGCAAAATAAGGGTCCCAAACGTTTTCCGAAGGAGATAGGCGCCATTAAAGTTTAGGGTCCAAAATTCCAAATGATCATAAAAAACGGAAAAAGTGGATGATTCTTTTGCGGTTTTTGCTAAAACTATTCTTTTTATCAGTATTTTCTTGAAGATAAATTTTGAAGATGTAGTTTTAAAAATGCCGATAGAGGGCGCTCTAGACTTTGGAGTAACGAACAACTATTTTTTCTCGCTATTTTTGAATCTCATTAAATGTATTCCAATGCTTGGACTCAAACTTAAATTTTGAGCTCAAATCTGAATTGTCGGGCGTGAATAAGAAGCGAAAACTGAACTGTCTTCCTAAGTTAAAATACACTTTGTCACAAAAAAAAAAAAAATTTTGCATTAAAAATGAAATGAGCTGCAACCAGCAAACTCGGCCGTAAGGTAGTTTGGTAAGAGATGATATGAATTTTGTTGCCAGTGACGAAAGGGTAAGCGCGTTATGCGCATACAAGATGCGCTTGATTGAAAGTGTGAAAGCTTGTATCAAAGGACACTTCAAACGAAACTGTCGAATTGTAAGGACGCTATTGTGACTAGGACGACCTTTTAGAGGTATACGATCAATTGTTGGACTTTTTAGAGGGACTTACGGTAAGTCTGAGAGAAGCAAGTTGGTTGTACGCGCGTATCTGCCACCACCTCGGTCGGAGCGATATGGTAGTAGCTTAGTGTAGGTAAAAATAAATGAATCAGGTCGGTTAAGGCATTCTAGAAACAGAAATAAGCGCGAAGATCTCACATCATAAGAGCGGCCACTACCGTATCAACAAGGTCGCTAACATTAGTTCCATGCCGTTTAACACCTTCCAAGAAACTGATAGTATCAAGAAAAACAATCCTGAGTAGACTGAAAGACGCTGGTATCTCGAACCGGCGTTCCATTGCGATGGATTGGATTTTCGTCGATTGGATGTTCGCTGCACTTGATTAGCTGGGTTGTGACAGACAGGAGACATGTAATCTTCAACGATAAATCCCGTGTTAGTCCCAGTGGTCATAGGTAACCTATTTCACTCCATACCACTCGTGTTTTGTCTTGTATAGCTGCTAGAGGAGGCTATACAACTTACGTTTTGTAACTTTTCTTGTGTCATTTCTTCTTAATAAAACAATCTTTTCTTCTGAATTTGTAATCATTTCCTTACTTTGTCATGGGCCACATCCATTTGAAGTTTCGTGAAGATCTCTCATTTCCTTCTCTTCTATGTTAATGTTTTTTTTTTTTTTTTTTTTTTTGTTTGTTTGTTTTTTGTGACAGTGTATTTCAACTTCTGAACAAAGTTCAGTTTGCGCTACAAAATTACGCTCAATGATTCTGATTTTGAGCTGAAAATTAAAGTTTAAGTTTAGAAAAAATCTAATGAGATAAAAAAAACAGCGGTAAAAAATAGTTGCTCGTTACTCCAAAGTCAAAAGTGCCCTCTATCGGCATTTTTTATACTACATCTTCAAAATTTATTTTCAAGAAAAAACTGATAAAAATAATAATTTAAGGGAAAACAGCAAACGAATTGACCAATATTTTTGTTTTTTATGATCATTTGAAATTTTGGACCCTAAATTTTAATGGCGCCTATCTCCTTCGGAAGACGTTTGAAACCCTTATTTTTGCCATTGATTGTCCTCATGTTTACTATGACCCCTTAAAGTTTTGCCCAAGAGTTCAGAAACACTCTGTATATATATATATATATGGTGAGGGGAAAAAAAATTAACTTTTGAGTTGTTATAGCACAGGAAAGTTGCAATTGATCTGAGAATCAAAAAATAGTAATAAAATAATAAAATTAATAAATAAATAGAACAATATCTTCCACATGCGCAGCGAGCCTGAAAATACGAAAGATAGAGAACTTGAGTTTCTTTGTTGTTTTTTTTCCCACTTTTGCATTAGTGTCTTTTTTAAAGCTATAGGACGGGAACGTTGCAATTGCTGATTATTATTATTATTATTATTATTATTATTATTATTATTTTGTTCTTTTGAAATCAGATTGTATCTTGCGATCGTGCAACAAGCAAGAACATTTCTTTAAAAATTCTGAGTTTCACCGTTCCTTTGTGATTTTTTCAATTTTGCTTCAAAGTCTTTTGAATGCTATAAGATAAAAAAGTTGCAACGTATACTACACACTACATAAGTGAATTATTTGATTTTAATGGTTACAGATCACCTTTCGATTTCCCAAATCTATAAAAAATAATGCAATTTTTTCAATTTTCATAAATTTAAACCAATTTTTGCAAACTATTAAGGATCTGCACTGACATTAATAAAATTCGTGAAAATTATCTGAAAAAGGCTATTGTTCGCAAAGAAAGTTTTGCATGATTGTAAGACACCTTTTCAACATTACCAACTACAATCTAACTACAATACCATAAATAATTGTTTTTCTAATGCAATAGAGTAGTGTCTTATGCAACACTTTTGGCATATAGTACTAAAAACGAGCTGATGTTTGCATCACATGACTTCCTTTTGCGCCAATTACGTGATAATAGTACCTTGGAGTAAGCAAGGAAACACTTTAAATATTTTCATCCCAGTTTTTTTGCGAACCGTAGCAAAAAAAGGCCATCTCCACAGATTATTTTTCCTAACACTGACAATTTTAATGTGATTCAATGGTTAACTTTCAAAATATTGCCTATACTGGCTAAATTGAATCAAGGTTAAAATAAAAAAAAACGCCAAATTTGTTGCCTAGTTGGCGACCAAAAGCCTGGCGATATATTACCGAGTGTTCGCCAAGTTGAGTTGCATTGAAATTAATAATGATTTTCCCCAAAAAAGGCGTAAAAGACTCCTTTTGGAATATCCGAATGCAACCAAAAGTGGGGGGGGGGGGCACAACTAGACCCCACTAGGAGTTTACTTACCAAATTTCGGTTTTCTACGGCATACTGTTTTTGAGTTATGCGAGATACATACGCACATACGTACATACGGACGTCACGAGAAAACTCGTTGTAATTAACTCGGGGATCGTCAAAATGGATATTTTGGGCGTCCATGTACATTCTTAGGTATATATGCACGTGTGGTCGAGTCGAAAAAAAAAAACTCAACATTCATTCGGGGGTGAGCAAAATTGAAATTAAGGCTGATTTTTGAGTGAAATTTTTTTTCACGAATACAATACTTCCTTTACCATGTAAAAGGAAGTAAAAAGAAAGAAAAAACATTACCTCTGCAAAAATTTAAAAAATAATAATTATTAAAGCCCATTGCACGATCCTATACATTATCCAATTTCAATATTTTTTTCTTCTTTTGTTTAGTTTTGCTAATTTAGTAGTAATCACTCATCACTACTTTTTTGTTCTTTAACGACTAGAAAATTAAAAAAAAAAAAAAAAATCATTTTCTTCGCACGCCTCTATTACGCAGACTAAAACTAAATGATCAATCTGTATCTTGAACAGGAAATAGTCCCCAAAGTCAGGGCCCGATTGAACCATGGCGCCTAGGGCACAAAGCTCATGTAAGCTCTTCTCTTCTACCTCTTTCTACACAATAAACCATCACTGCCACAATAAACCATCACTACGATAATGAACTATCATGATATTTTAAGCATTTTGTATATTTTAGTAAGAATTATAACGCATCTACTGACTAGAGTTTGTTATTTGTTTGAGCGTATTTTTTTACATCCTTAACTGATTGCACTGTTAAAAACACTGGTTGCGTTTGGCACCTTTCAGGGGTGAAACGCTTGTTCACCAGCGGCACCCGAAAGAGAGCCGAAATTGCACCTTTAGCAAGGGTGAAAAACTGGTTCCCTTCACCTAACGTGCACTGTAGGTGAAAGATGGTACCCTAGGTGAGAAAAATGGCACCTTTATTGCTTCCTATAGATTCCCCCCCCCCCGTGTTGTGTGAGTTTTTGAATACAATTGTGTTTTATTTATTTTGATTTATATATACGAAGGCATTTGATCACATTTCAACTTTCGAACATAGTTTAGAAGTGTTCATGACTTCAATTTGTCTGTTCGTGCACTAACTTTCTTGCATTCACACTTGGGACTGCTCAGTAATTAATATGTTGTTGACAACTTTTACTGCATGATCCGTACTGAAAATGAACAGGGAAGGTATTTATCAATCATTTGCCGGAACAACCAGAAATATTAGGTAACATTAGATTAGAATCATGGGAAAATAAAAGCGTTTCATTAACGCTTAAAATTTTAATCGAGCGTAACATATCAATACTTATTATAAGATTCAATATTTGAGCATCCTTATGCGTACAAGATAAATACTAATTTAAAAGCCCTTTCCAATGTCAAGTTTTCCGTCAGATTAAAAATAAAAACGAGGAGATAACTACATTCGCTTCATGCAATAATGCCTAAGAAAGATACGTTAACCAAAACACGATGTGAAACTCATGAGTCACACTAAGTGAGAGAGATTTCTTTTTACGCGGTTTTTTTTTTCCTCCACCTTTGCTGCTCTGTTCGTTTTTACTACGTAGTTATTTCTTTGAGAAGAAATATACATTGGTATATAGGCTGCTCACGTCGCGTCGATGCATTTTTATTCCGGAATTAGCTATTCAGTTATCAGCTGATTTAAAGTTTTTATTTTTAATGTTGTTGTTGTTCAAGATAGTACTGATAGATAGTTTTAGGTAACAGTTTTGCAGGATATAAATAGCAAGATATTAAATATTTAATAAGGTAAACGGAACTGTTTCGGACAAAACATTGATAGAGGGCGCTGAAGTCAACTAGCGCGTAAGAAAGACTATAAACTTTCAGTCATGTGTACTCGGATGTCTGTGTAAGCACGCTGAGACCGCTTGGTCTTCATATAAATCGAATCATGTAGTCTTAAATCTTCGATTAAACTCGAAAGAAATTAAATTCGTGTAATCATTCTCGAAGTCCATTCGATGTGCCAAATACTTCCTTTCCAGGCCAGTACAGGATGTCTCAAACGAGAATAAATTCAGGTAAGCGCAAATCTTGGTTCAATCTCATATCAATCAGTTGCTTTGATCTGAATAATTCTTTAATTCGAATCTTACATAAATACCAGTTCAGTTTATGGTCCGTCGCAGTCCGGAGAGCTTTCGAGGGTAATTAAGCTAATTAAAAAGTAGAAATAAATCAAAAAATTGCGAAAATCTAATTCATTTCGTTTTGATTTCGTTGTGCGTAGCGGATTCATCTGGTTTTCCCCCCTCATGGCCCCTGGCGCCATGTGTTATGTTTCACAGTCTGACTAGGATTCTTAGCGTTGTTTATGGTTTTTTCATTCATGAGTAGTGAGTGGCGAAACTTAAAATTCTTTTCCTTGCGGAATATTTTTTCTTTCATTTGGTGTTGAAAAGTTAGATATTGCAACAGTAAGATTCTGAGCATTAATATGCCGAAATCAAAGAAGCAAAATCAGAGTGAAGCGGTGTCTAAATTCACATTTCTGTCGAAAGAATGTATTAGATACTGTGATAAAGTCGGAACTTTAATTTCGGAAAATGAAAACATTGCATTTCTAACGGGCATAAAAACAAAATTGGATAATTTAGCAGGGGGTTTGGAATCAGCATTCCTTTTAATTGAAGATAATGAGGAGTTTTATGATAAATACATTCAAACGTCAGATCAAGTGCTTGAAACATTAGCTAAAATCGAAATCTTTGTATCACAGAACTCGGGATCCGCTGATCAGAAGGTAAGAAATGATCCGGAAGCAAAAACTCTTAAACTCCCGAAAATGACTTTGATGAATTTTTATGGAGATACAGAGGATTGGATTAGTTTTAGAGAAATATTTAAATCGGCTATTCTTGACAACAGTCAGTTAACAGACTTAGAAAAATTACAATATCTCCAGACAGCTGTTCGTGGAAGTGCAGCCAAATTAATTCGTGGCTTTTCCCTCCAAGGAGAGAACTTAAAAAACTGTTGGGATATTTTATGTCAGAGATTTGAAAACAAACGCATTTTAGCCTTAGCTCAAATAAATAACTTGTTTTCGTCTAAAATAACAAAGGTTGATAATTCGAAAGGTCTACTGGAGTTGTTAGATAGATGCAATGAAGCAGTCAGAAATCTAAAAACATTAGGTTTGGAGTCTAACGCTCTAAGTGACTTAATGATAATTCGATTCATGCTTTCCAAATTGGATGAGTTGGTTAGACAAAGATGGGAATTGACTTTAGATAATAACAGTATACCAAGTCTAGAGAGTTTTAAGTCGTTTATGGAAAAGGAAGCGCGAAGTCTGGAAAACAAAAGGGAAAGTCGAAATGATAGTAGCATTTCAAACCGTAAACCCATGGATAATCGGGAAAATAAAATGGGCAATTCAAATCGATTCCGTAAGCCAGTTGTAAATAGTACAGTTGTAGAGAAAGGAAATATCTGTGTTGTGTGCAAACAAAATCATAAGTTATTCAAATGTCCAAAATTCAATAATATGCCCCTTGAGGATAGGTGGGGTGTCGTGCAAACTCACAAGTTGTGCGAAAATTGTTTGAGGGATAATCACAGTCAATCGGAGTGCAAACTTTCATACACATGTAAATGTTGCGCTTTGCGCCATCATACTTTGTTGCATAGGTATACTGTGGCTCCAGAGCCTGTCCATTCGGTATCAGCAGTGTCTAATAATGCGGGGCAAAACTCAATGTGTGTACTTTTGTCAACAGCATTAGTTAATGTGAAGGGTAGTTCGGGAGAGGTAATTCAGTGTAAATTATTGATTGATAATGCATCGCAAAATTCGTTAATCACTCGAAAATGTGCGGAACGCTTACAATTAAATTTTCAGAACACATCTCATCAGTTGATAGGGATTAATGGCCTTATGGCTGAAACTTCTCTTCATTCGACTACCTTTGAATTCTCCGCACACTTTTCTAAAAAATTTCTGAAAATTAATGCTTTCGTAGTAAATAAAATAACCTCACCTCTTCCGAATTTCCGTTTGAGAAAACATTCTTGGCCTCACCTGGAAGGGATTCAGTTGGCTGATCCCACATTCTATGACACATCAGAGATTGACATTTTGCTAGGGGCTGAGCTAGCCACACGTCTTATCATTGGCCCTCCTCTTCGAGGTCAGCACGGAACACCAGATGCCTTGCCAACAGAAATAGGGTATGTGCTGGCAGGCAAAGTCGGACATTGCCACAGTGATCGGAAATCTGTGTCCCACCTTACTGTGTCATTAAATGAGACTTTACAAAAATTCTGGACCGTGGAGTCTGTGCCCACCCAAGAAATTCAAACTGAAGATGATGAACTCGCGGAAACATTGTTTAAAAAATCCGTTAAAAGAGATGAAAATGGAAGATATATTGTAAAGCTCCCCATAAAAGTAAATTCGAATCTAGGAGAAAGCAAAACCCAAGCGCATCAAAGGTTTCATCTCCTAGAAAAGAAACTCGATAGAAATCCCGCGTTAAAGGAACAATATGTCACATTCATGAAGGAGTATGAAAAACTTAACCATATGAGTGTCGTAAAATCTGAAGATGTCCATAAGGTCCCTCACTATTATTTGCCTCACCATGGTGTGGTTAATGAAAATAGCACCACCACGAAATTACGCGTAGTGTTCGATGCCTCAGCTAGAACCTCTAATCAACATTCTCTAAATGACATTCTTCTTACTGGACCTAAACTTCAGACTCACATATTTTGCAATTTGATAACATTTCGTTCCTATCCCGTTGCTTTTGTGGCTGACATCGCCAAAATGTATCGTCAGATTCGTATTGCTGAGGAAGATCAAGATTATCAAAGAATAGTGTGGAGGAATAATCAAGATGAACCTCTAAAAATATTTCGTCTTAACACAGTGACATACGGTACGTCAGCAGCGCCATTCTTAGCTCTACGTACTCTCCATCAACTATGTGACGATGAAAAGGAAAATTTTCCAATTGCGTCAGAATTATCGCGTACTCATTTTTATGTCGACGACTTATTGTGCGGTGCTGCATCTGTTGGAGAAGCAAGATCCATAATACCCGAAATGATAAAATTCATGGAAAGTGGGGGTTTCCCTCTGCGCAAATGGTCATGCAATTACCCGGAGGTAATAGAGAATCTTCCTGATCACATGAGAGCTTCTACCGATACCCATTCCTTTCAAAATGACGTAAATCAGAAAGTCTTGGGTCTTGAATGGAATGGAACTAAAGACAGTCTTCGGGTTCGGGCAGTCCTTACAGAACATGTAAATTCTAAGCGTCAATTACTCTCCGTTATTGCTAAAACATACGATCCACTTGGTCTTATCGCACCTGCCACCATTAAACTGAAAATAATGTTGCAAGAGATTTGGAAAACTAAAATAGGTTGGGATGATTCTTTACCTCATTATCTGCTCGAAGAATGGCAAACCTTTCAGTCTCAAAGTTTCGTCTTACAGGATATCTCTGCACCTAGGTATTTGCAATGCGCTAAAGCCACAACAATTGAGCTACATGGTTTCTCCGATGCTTCCACAAAGGCGTACGCAGCAGTGGTTTACATCCGTGCTATTTCTGAGACTGTGCGCGTATCTTTCGTGGCAGCAAAAACGCGAGTTGCACCAGTCCAGACATTGACTTTACCCCGTCTGGAGTTATGTGGAGCATTATTGCTCGCAGAACTGGTGAACACTATCAAAAAAACACTGTCACTCAGTAATGAGAAAACCTTTTTATGGTGTGACTCAACCATCACTTTAAGTTGGATAGCCAATCCACCCTCAAGCGGAAACCAATTTGTTCGTCATCGAGTTACAAAGATTTTATCCATGTCAAATGTTAAGTCCTGGAATTTCATTCCTTCCCGGGAGAACCCAGCCGACTGTGCAAGCAGGGGACTCTTTCCTAACCAATTGAAAGATCATAAGACTTGGCTTACGGGACCAACCTGGCTCCAAAATGCTTCAAATTGGGCAAGTCCGTCTACAATTCCAGATGTTGTTCGGAACGATTCACATATTGAGGAGGATCTTTTCCTGGCAACCACCGCATCTGAAGAGCAGAGCCTTCTTAAAAGATATTCTTCTTATAAGAAAACAATTAGGGTTATTGGGTGGATTTTACGTTATTTCTACAATCTGAAGCACAAGGAAAGACTTTCAGGGATATTGACTGTTCCGGAGCTAGATCGGTCTTTGAAGTGCATTCTTCTACAAATTCAACAGGAGACTTTCAATACGGAGATTAACTGCCTGAGAAAAAAACGGGCTATTCCCACTTCAAGTCGACTTTTGAGATTAAATGTCTTCTTAGATGCCGAGGGACTTCTTCGAGTTGGTGGTCGCCTGTCAAAGCATCCTACTCTGCCGTATGACCATAAGTACCCTATTATTCTTCCAAAGCAACATCACTTCACAAAATTAGTTGTTGAGCACTTTCATGAAGTCAGTTTGCATGGAGGAACTGAAATGGTTTTATCCTTAATTCGTCAACAATTCTGGATAATAGATGGAAGATCAACAGTTAAAAAATTCCTTCGTATGTGTATAAGATGTTTCCGGTATTCTGCTAGACCGCCCACTCAACTAATGGGCGATTTACCCGCATCTAGAATTACACCTTCAAGGGCGTTCGAAAACACTGGAGTTGACTTCGCTGGGCCAATTATAACAAAATGTCAGCATATTCGCAAGGCGAGCGAATTCAAATCATATATATGCCTTTTTGTGTGCTTCAGCACCAAAGCCGTTCATTTAGAGTTAGTCTCCAGCTTGTCTGCTCAGGCATTTTTAGCAGCTTTTCGAAGGTTTGTGGCACGTCGGGGTCTACCAACTCATATGCATTCGGACAACGGGAAGAACTTCGTAGGTGCGGCGTCGTACCTAAAAGAACTCGTAAGAATGGTCAAAGACCCAATTGTGCAAGACTATTGTGCTTCGAGAAACGTGAAGTGGCACTTCATTCCACCGTACGCGCCTAACTTCGGGGGACTATGGGAGTCTTCCATCAAGTTAGCAAAGCGTCATCTGGTAAAAATCACTCGAGGAGCGCTTCTAAATTTCGAGGAGCTAAGTACTCTCCTCTGCCAGATAGAGGCATGTCTAAATTCACGCCCACTGACGTCTCTATCTACCAACATTAACGATTTCCAAGCGCTTACCCCTGGTCATTTTTTGATCGGGTCACCTCTATTGGAAATCCCAGAATCTGACTCCGCTAATAATCATCTTAGTTTTTATTCCAGATGGAGGTTGTTATTACAGCTAAAAGAGCAGTTCTGGAGAAGGTGGTCCAAGGATTATTTGCAGTCACTTCAACCCAGGACTCGGTGGACCAGAGCAGGGCGTCAACTGCAACTGGGACAAATGGTCTTGGTAGAAGACAAAGCTTCACCCCAAGGATTCATCCTAGGTCGAATCGCCAGAATATTTCCAGGGAAGGATGACATCACCCGAGTGGTCAGCATCCGAACCGCCACAGGAGAGGTCACCAGAGCTGTAGGACGTATACGACTGCTGCCGATTAGTGACTGTGCCCCCCCGGAAGATGTTTCGGACAAAACATTGATAGAGGGCGCTGAAGTCAACTAGCGCGTAAGAAAGACTATAAACTTTCAGTCATGTGTACTCGGATGTCTGTGTAAGCACGCTGAGACCGCTTGGTCTTCATATAAATCGAATCATGTAGTCTTAAATCTTCGATTAAACTCGAAAGAAATTAAATTCGTGTAATCATTCTCGAAGTCCATTCGATGTGCCAAATACTTCCTTTCCAGGCCAGTACAGGATGTCTCAAACGAGAATAAATTCAGGTAAGCGCAAATCTTGGTTCAATCTCATATCAATCAGTTGCTTTGATCTGAATAATTCTTTAATTCGAATCTTACATAAATACCAGTTCAGGAACAATAAGCAGTTGTCAACATACTTTAAATATGTTCGAAAGCTCTAAGAACTACAATATGATCAAATGCCTTTACTTACGCGAGGTTTCGAAGATTAATCCACGAAATTTTCAGTTTTGTACTTCATTAAATGTGAAAGTAAATTTCGTTGCAACTTCCTTCGTTCGCCATTCAAACTGAAGTTGTCGTTGGAGTTGTTGTCAGGGCGCATGCGCAACGAGTCGCTCTCCTATTGAATGGTCTTTTAGCACTTGAGTTAACGTTGTTCACCCACTGAGGAACCAAAAGCACCTTAACGACACTTCCTAGCCTCTGTTGCACCCTGAGTCACCGTTTTTTCACCCTAGGGTGAAATTCTTTACCCCTGTGGCACTTCTGGTTTTAACAGTGTACAACGAGATCTTTAAAAAATGTCCGCTACTTTAAGCAATACCATGTTAAAAAAAAATACACAAATTCTTAGTTAAGTATTTATATCATGTACGATGCATTAAAATAAAAGTAATATTTACAACAACGCCTTAAGGTAATACTTTCAGTAGAGTTTTAGGAAAGTTGAATAAACTGGTACTTACAGTAACGTTTTCAATTTGTTCTGGTACTATGAGAAAATCTAAGGAGTAGTTTTCAATTGACTCCATGTCGAAGAAGTTGTACTTTTCATTCTACGGATAATAGAAAGCATAGTATTTTTATTTGAATCAAAAACAAGACTAACTAGAGAGAAAATGCATAATTAACTAAGTGTTTTGCTTAAAAAGGAGGGAGGAGAGGGGTTAGCTTCAAGTGTATACTATTCTTTCTTTCTTTTTGAATCAAATCCATCCTACTCATGATTTTTTTTTTAGTTCTTCATTTTTTGTTATCTATAATATAGTATAAATACGGCAGAATGTTTCGCAATTTAAAATCCATAGTTTCTCCTTATCGGAGAAATTGTACCGGAGAACAAATTGCTATTATGGTACGCTTTTATGCAACCTGGCGAAGTTAAATCATGCTAGAAAGTTTTCCTTTATGAATTTAAACTGCTTAAATTTTTCATAAAGCGTTTACCTTCATATGAATATTAAATTAGAGCGAAACGATGTTGTGACGTACAAAAATTGCAAAATTGCGCACGCAATACGAGTGTTTTGGGGTTAGAGATCCCCTGAATCAATGTGAAAGTTGTGAGATTCGAGTAATTCCTGTGAAGCTGTGCAATGATTACGTCTCGAAACTAACATGGTCAAATAAAATTTCAAAAATTATCGAAAAAAATGTAATAAATAAACTAATGAACTACTTGCTTCAAATGTACGGTAGACCAGGGCATGTTTACGCGGATTTTTCTCAATGAATTTTCTAAATTTTATGTTTTAACTTAGGAAATTTTTGACATTGCGGTTTGATAAAGCAGTTTATGAGTCAAATTTGGTATATTCATTTGTTGCTCAGTTTGTATTTTTAACCGTTAAAAAAATTATTTTTGAGTCCAAGACGGTTGCGTAAACTTGCCGCCCCGGACACGGGGCACGTTTACGTATTCTTATTTTGGCACCTAACGTGGTTCTTTAGTGTTTTGAACATGATGTCTTACTATAGTTAAAATAAAGCTAATTTATTACAGACTGAATAGCGTATAAAGTTAAAGCTGAACGGGCATGAAGACAGCACTACAATGTTATAAGCTATAAGGTACGAATTTGTCACTCAACTGAAAATTAAATGATGATTTTCAAAACTAAATAGCCTGAAAATGATAAAAAATTTTGCGACAGTTCGGAGCAAAAAAAAAAAAGAAAATCTAGGCACGTTTAGAAGTAAGACACTGTAAGAACGTGCGTAAAGGTGCTCAGGCGTCAACGCGTAAACTTGCCCCGTCGCCAAGTTTGGATTTATTTTTAACGTGTAAAAAAATTTAATAACATTTCAGTTCATACAAATACAATTCTCAAAAAAGGATAAAATTCTACCGATTTTAATATATTTGTTTTTTTCTTAACTAAGTATTATTTATTTACAATAAGCTTCCAAGCGTCCAACTCAAAATTTACTCGACTCGGTAGAAAACAGATTATTCTTACTGCTTCTTTACCGATGCTCGACTGATGCTCAAAAACTTGTGGATAATATTTGAAAGGGAGCAGCATCAATCTGTTATGACTGTTGGCTCTCCATTTATAATTCGTTTTGAAAAAAGGGCACTACGTAAACGTGCCCCGGTCTACCCTGCATGAAAATTTTTAAAACTGTTTCTTTTTCTTTTTCATGCTTAAATTGTTTAGAGAAAGTAAGATTGACCTATTGTTTTTCGAAAGAAAAAAAAATCGTTTGAAAATCTTGGTAGCTAAAATACAATAAATCTTAACCTGAACTTGATGAAATTAATTTCATAGTGTTTAACATTAAAAAAAACTTTATTGATGAAAGTCTCGTACAGTGGACTAGGCGATATTTAATTGCCACCAGTGGCTTCGAGATCCAACTAATCAAGAGGGGCTGATCTTATAAAAATTTTGCATCGTTACGACGTCTCTTAAATTTAATTATGTAGAGTGAACGAAGACGTTTCATGAATCTATTGTCAAAAATTTAAGTTTTTGATGAATACGTATTTTTTTTTTTTTTTTTTTTTTTGAACATATGTGAAAGATTATTGCGAGGCTACGTTTAAAATTTTACAGCAAAACCTTACGTTTTGGTAAAAGTTTGATCATTAATGAGAAAAGTCCTATACAACATTCTTTTTGTTGAAAATTGAAATTAAATCTAAAACATTTTAATTTTTCAATATAGAATTATCCCTGGATCAGGGCATTTGTTGATTACTTTTGGCGTAATTAATAATCATCTAGTTTCTTTTTTATGATAATGCTTTTTTAAAATGGTTAAAGAACAATAATTTATAGAAAATGCATTAGACCAGGGGTTCCTAACGTGGGGCGTACGCCCTACTAGGCAGCATTCTGATTTCTTCAGGGGCAGTCCCAGAATGAGTAATTGATGACTTTAACTTTGAGTGATATCCTTTATTGCCTTACAGCCGTTTTTTCTTCTTTCTTTTAAGTCGCATTTGTTGTTCAAAAGCTTGTGTGAACTAAGTTAACTCTATTTTAAGGTACAACAGACCTAAACACTATTTAAAAGTTGGTTCTTTAAAATAAAATAACACAAATAGCAAAACTTTAAAAAAGAAAGGAAGGTGTTTATAAATAAATGCAGATTTAGGAACCCGTCATAGAAATAATAAGTTCAGTAAGCAGTGTAAAATTGTTTAGCTTTGTAAAATAAACAGCATACTACAATTAAGTAAATTTAATCATTTTGAAGTAATGTGTTCCAGGATTCCAGGCCCAATTTTATATTTCATTGAAAAAAAAATTGTAAATAAAAATTTGGTAATCATAATTTACCCCACAAACTTAGTGATCAGGAATTACTTTGATTCACCTTAAGTTCTATTATTTATTAAAACCAGTTTGAAATAGCTAGTCATAAAATGTTTTTGACTGAATCAACACTACAAGTAGAATCACTACAAAAACAAGAATATTTTTGATCTTCTCATACCAGAAAGTAATATTATTGCATGAAAAAAAAAAGTAAAAAATGCATTTAAGATAAACATGTGCAGTGATTATAAAACAGTGGGAAGTTCTGGTTCGGTAATTTTAATGTTTTAATATTTTACTATTTCTACACTAATTTTAGAAAAAGAGACTCGTTTTGATTTTACATCGATAGATAAAACAAAAAAATTAAAACTAAAAAAATAACAAAAAAAAAATAAATAAATAAAAAAAAATAAGTAAAAGACGTATCTATGGCATTAGTTACTAGTTACAAGAATTGCAGATGATCGCCATAGCAATAGTTTACATAAAAAATCTGAGGAATCCTATTGATCAATAATTTAATTGAATAAGTGCACGGTTGAAGAAAGATCAATATGAAACAACTTGTAGCAAGAATAAGTCACAGGTTCACTCTTTATGTTAAATCTGAATTATGAAATTACATTAGTATTTTTCAATTAAATTAGTTCAGCTTCCTATTATTCATTGGAACAACGTGTTTTTTTTTTTCTTCCTGAAGAGGGCGGAGTAGATACATAAAGTCCAATTGATATTTTTATCAAGTTCAATAAATGCAAGTTTCAAATCTTCTTCACTTTGAATAAACTACACATCAACGCTCATATTTGCGATAAAAATTACTCGATGTTTATTCCACATCACACACACACACACACATATATATATATATATATATATATATATATATATATATATATATATATATATATATATATATATATATATATATATATATATATATATATATATATATATATATATATGTATATGGATGTTGGCTGGTGGGGTACGTTTGTATGTTCTACAGACAAATCCTTAGTTTACGCCGCAACTTTACCAAATTCGGTGCAAAAAGTACATTAATGCTCAGGAATTTAATAAGGGACGGTTTTTGGAATTAAAAAAAAAAAAAACCCAAAGAAGTCTAAGTTTAAATTTTGAGTGTTACTGCAGGTGCTACCATCTATTAGCGAGTTTCGAATGATTATACGGGGGGGGGGAGACAAGAACAAACACAATAATAACAAGGAGGTCCTCCCGCCCCCTGCTCGATTCTCTCGCCTACCCCCATTCGCTACCTGCAATGGTTCAGTGCCACCTGTGGCGGGAGACAGTTGATGATATCAAAGCTTTTTCCCAGGCTCTGATAACTTTTTATCAATTCATATTTCCCCCCTTGGATGTCCTGAATCCCAACGGTACCAGTTTTGACTTGGTAGATATTGACAGTCCGGAGGAGATGGGATTACAGATATATACACTCAAGAGCCAAAACATTATGACCACCTGTCAATAACGAGTTGGCCCACCTTTGGCGCGCAACACAACTTCAACCCGCCTTGGCATGGATGACACAAGTCCTTAGTAGATGGCCGGAGACAGATTGTACCAGATGTTTAAGCAATTGTTACGCAAATACGAGATATTGCGAACTGGTGGTCTTTGAACTCTGAACTGCCGTCCCATGACATTCAAAATGTGTTCTATCGGATTGAGATCCGGTGAGTTAGGCGGCCAGGACATTAACTGGAATTCAGCATCATGTTCCTCGAACCACTCCAACAAAATTTTAGCTTTGTGAATCGGGGTGTTCTCCTGTTGGAACATTCCATTTCCAGCTGGAAAAACAGAGGCCATGTAAGGGTGCAACTGGTCCACAATGATGTTCAGATACCCTGTGGCATTCAGGACCTGCTTTACCACAACCATGGGTCCCAGAGACACCCAAGAGAACATCCCCAAAGCATAATGCCGCCACCACCGGCCTGTGTATGACCTACTGCACATTGAGAGAGCAACTATTCGCCCAGTAGACGGCGTATCCTGACACGGCCATCGCCGTGATGCATGACAAAACGTCATTTATCTAACCAGGCAACTCTCACACACTGATCCATGGACCAGTCGCGATGTTTCCGGGCCCAGCGCAGACGCAGTTGGCGATGAAGCTTGGTCAGCATAGGCACACGAGTGGGAAGTTTGCTGCGTACCCCCATATATAAAAGTGTCCGCTGAACAGTGTGCTTCGATACTATTCTACTTGGCCCTGCATTGTATTGGGCTGTCAGCTGAGCCACTGTCTCTGACTCCGGTTTTGTTTCACCATACGAAACAGTTTCCGACGACCTTTTTCTTCGACAGCGTGTGGAAGTCCAAGTCCATGTCGTCTACTGCTGGTTTCACCGCCATTCATCCACTTTGCATAAGTACTAACAACTGCAGGTCGCGAACAACCCACGAGTTGTGCAGTTTCTGAAATACTTGTTCCGAGACTTTGAGCCATTACAATCTGCCCTCTATCAAAGTCGCTTAGATCCGCAGCCTTTCCCATCACACACAGAAGTAAGTGAAAGAATGATTCTTCAAACTCTCCAGCAGCAGTTAAATACCACTTCCACCTGATCACGTGCCTTCCACGTCATCCATGCGAGTTCATTGCAAAATGTAGAGGTGGTCATAATGTTTTGGCTCTTGAGTGTATATATAAATTTGTGTGTGTGTGTGTGTGTACAAATTCAAGTTCACGTCGGCCAAATTTGACTGAGGGTTTTTGATTCTGAGGAATTTACATAAGAAGATTTTTGGAATTTTTGAAATATCCAAACAGGTCTAAAATTAAGCTTTGAATAAAAATATTGCTCTTTTCTACCCGTTGACGGGAGATTTCACCGTTGATTTTGTTCTTTTATTTAAGCATGATTGTTAAGCATGCGTAAATAATCGCAACTTTAATTTTCGAGATGGACCGTGTTACGCCGGGTGACGCAACAAGTTAACCAAAATAAAAAAACGTTTTCAGCGTTTAAACCCATAAAAAGTATAAAAAGCCTTCTTTGCAAAAATTTTTATACGACGGTAATTTTTGGACGGTTTTAGAGAATTGGCAAAAATAATAATTTTTGTGTGGTCGCCTCTCTCAAAATCAATCATAGCTGCATACGAAATAGAAGCTAATTTGTGAATCACTATCAAGATTGTTTAATGAGCTTTAGAATAAAATGCAACAAAAAATGGTTAAGTATTGTTTATATTTATACGCTAAATTTTCAAACTTAACTTTCTCAAAAACAAGCAACTACCTTTTTTAATAACAATAAAAATATTAATGATAATAACAATCATAATAGTTATAATAATAATGATAATGGTATGACTAGTGGGAATTTATGGTCGCATAATGGGTGGTTAAAATTTTAAATAGACTGTAAATAGATGATTCTCCATATTCATTATGTAAAAATATTATGCAACTCAAATTCCAAACATATTAGGAGAACGACAATCTGAAAGTGACAGAAGCTGAAGCATTAGGAGCGGAAAAACGGAATTGAGAAGTTTGTTATTTTTTTATTTACGTCATTTTCGATTCAAAAAAAAAAAAGACTACGTCTTGAAAATTTAAAAGCGTTCGAGTTAAAAACTCATCTACTTTAGTAGAACTTAATAATTAGAAAAAAGCCTTTTTCATATGGAAGTTTCTGTTGACGAATCAACGAAAATACCAGTTTGTTCCCTTTAAATTACGTGTCGTTAAAGATACACTGCACACGTAAACACATTAATATAGGTGCCTTATAAATACTTATCTCCTCTAAATACTTATGTTTATTTAATGCAGCTATTATTTTCCTAAGCTAAATACACTCAAACCTGTTTTTGTATGGTGGATAGGGACCGCATAAAAAACCGTCCGTTTTATAAAGAATTTCGTGAATTGAATCCCAATTTGGTTGAAATTTTCATATACCGCGCAAAAAAAAAAAAAAAAAAAAAAAATCGCACAAAAAAAGACCGCACAAAAAAAAGACCGCACAAAAACTGGTTTGTGGGTATATATTTACAAAGCAAAATCTTTTTTTCAAAATAAAAAAAATATGCTTCTTGTTCACCTCAACTCAACTTATGATGCGTGTTTACCACTGACCTTATACGAATATTAGGAAGTTTCGATAAAACCCGTTTACATTACAACTTGAAATTGATCAACCTGCTTTTGAAAAAGCCCGCTTTCTACCTTGTAAGGAGTACATCGAAGACTACCTGCAATAATCGGACTTTCTTTAACTGCATGGAGAATTTTCTTATCGTGGTTTGAGAATTCCTCAAATGAGCAGGTTTGGTCGTCAAGGCAAACGGTTTCTAAGGACACAATTTAAATGTAAAATTAACTGTTGAACTTACGGCGATTCCAGAGTGTTCTATGATGTGGCTGTGTGCCACTTTTGCTGATCTGGATGCCTTTTCAAAAGACTCCTCAAGTAAATCATCCGAGACTTCATAATCGATTTCATCCCCACCGTTTCTAATCCCACAAGGATCTTCCCATCTTCCATTGGATGCCATAAGAACAGCACAGTTGCTATAGATGAAATATTGAGCTGTAGCTGGAAGAAATAATAAAAAATATGATTAATTTTGACTCGAATTTGCACACGAATTAAAAAATAACAGGTACTAACAACACGCGTCATGAACTTATATTATTTTTATTATCTTACTAAAACGGAAAATTATTCAACGTTGAATAACACTTAAACAGCAACTTGCCAGCAACGTTGAATAGCATTTTTAATCACACACACACACACAAAAGTTCATTCTAAAAGTTAAAAAGAAAAAGCGCGCCTTTTCTTCAGTTTTTAAACAAGAAATAAACATTACCGATGAAAAAGAATGACAAGATGAAAACAGAAAAAAAAAAAACACCATACGCCATTTATAACGAGTTTACCTGGAAAATTATTTTAATAACGAAGTGTGAGTATTATTTTTAAAATGAACACTTTACTTTAAATTCTGTTTCGAGGGCCAGATTTTTTTTTTTTTTTTTTTTTGCTAACAAAAAGGAATTCAGATGGTTCAAATTCGTCTCAATACTACATTTTTTCACATTCTGACCATTACAATAGAAGATTATCTGCGTTAAAAAAATACCACAATGACCTTCATAAGCTTCAACATGAGTCTACAGGTCGAGATTTATGAAACAGTGAAAACAAACATTAAGGTGCTACGGAGAGAAAAAGCATAAATTATTCAAATATGTAGGTTCCACATCAATCTTTTTTTTTTTTTTTTTTTAATTTACTCATTTCGTAAAAGCTTCTCAATTTCTGTGCTAAATTTTGATAATGATAAAGCTTTTAAAGACTTTAAAACAGATTTTTGATTTTACCAAAGTTTTAGTAATGCATAATCGACGTTGTTTCATATCTTTTAAAATAATTTTCGTTTCATAACAATAACAGAAAACTGACACCTTTTTTGCTTCACAAAAAAATATATATTACAGTACAATAAAATATTGAAAAAAAAAGGATTTAATCTTAAAAGTATATTATCTTAGTTTAATGCAAAAATGAAACAAATGTACATGGATTTTAGTCAAAGCATATTTTATCGAATTGTTTTTAGCTATGTTTACAAAAATATCATTTTGATGAAAAGATCTCTACTCCAAAGTGAGATTCGAATCGATAGGCTTGGATTTTTTAACTTTTGTCCGCTACTCGCACTGCAGGTTTTATTTATTATAATATCGCATAGAGAACAGTTAAAAAGTTACATTTTACCTGCGAACAAAAAATGATCTTTCTGTAAACAAATCAGTCGATTAGAGTAAATTATAAAACACTTAATAATTCTATAACATCCAATAGAGTTCCTTTTTTCTTTCACATAATTTACAAATTTCAACTGGCGGTGTGTTTCTTTTTTTTAATTTGTGACTCTCCAACATCGTTTCAAGAACATAACTTTTAACGACTCTTCATATATTGAATGTTGTTAAATAATAGAGCAATAATTGACTGTTTCAGTCATGAAAACTAAAAGTAACTTATATGATAAATAAACTTTGCATACTCATTTAAAAAAGTCGATAGGAAGCATTGATTAAAAGTGTTCTATACTTACTGAAATGATATTGACAGAGCGGCTATAGCGTGATCCCACCGGTGCAAGTGTGGCTTAATGAATAAAAGGGAAGAAAATTTACGAGCTAACCATAGCATGTCTTATCTCTTATCCTCCCTTATCTCTACACCTTTATGGAGCTGCCAACACGTGTTGAGAAATTACTTTTTTACTTGTCAAACGGTACTTTAATCAGAAAGGGGAAGACGCAAGAAGTTTACTGACAATATGTATTTTCCGATTAAACTTTATTTCTTTTAAAAGAAGCAGCTTAGAAATGTCGGTCAGCTACAATTATTTTTTTTTTTTCGTTAGCAAAATTAATCGCAGTCTCTAGCTGTAACCGTAGTAGGCAAAATGGTTCTCGTACTAAATTAGTGCATTTCGATTTGAAAAATCAACAAATAATACAAAAATTGTCAATACTTAAGTGATGCAAATGATCTATAGGGGTGCAATGATTAAAAAGAAAGATCAAAAATTATATTTTTTTTTCTTCCTTTTGTCCATATCAGAGATTTCTTATCCAACACGCTTTATTATAAAGAAACAAATACAATGGCTCTTATGCTTTTGATTCCAGGAACTTTTTACGTGGAAAGATAAGAAATACTTCTTCAAAACATAAACTAATTTTATTCTGGTAGATTATTGCTTTGTTAACTGAATTTATCTTATAGTGATGCACAGTGGTCTTATGTTTTTATTATAAGTAGATTTTCTGGGAACAAACTGAAGCAGATATTTTTCTTTTGCACAAGATAGGCCAAATTTTTGACCGATTTTAAAATGTTTTCATAATAAAGCTGTAAAAATAATCTTAAGTGTATGTATATATATATATATATATATATGTATATATATATATATATATATATATATATATATATATATATATATATATATATATATATATATATATATATATATATATATATATATATATATATATATATATATATATATATATATATATATATATATTTATACACACGTTTTTGGTGATTATAAGGCTCTAACGAAATGCAGTTAGAATAGTATTTTGTAAAATATGTTTCGAATTCCAAATCGTATATAAGCAGTGTCGTAGTGTAGCTAGAAATGCCGAAAAGGCGCAATTTTAGGCCCTTGTATGTGTGTTAATGCATATATTTTGAGCCGTGGGGGGGGGGGTATGAGCCCTCTATCCTCTCCCTTCTCTACACCATTTTATATAAGATACATAAAATCTGTCTTAGTTTTATGAACCTTTATTAATTGCTTCTGTCGTAGTTTTATGAATCTTCATCAATGTTTTCTTATCAGGTTATTGAAATATCTTGTTAAAGATATACTGGTTGAAACTATTGTCATAAGAAATCCTCAAAAATTATGTGCATGAACTTTTAAAATCGTATTTGACAACGAAAATCGTTTCCTTTTTATAACAGCAAATGTTAAATACATCACAAAATAACTAACATAATAAATGTTTAAATTATAAATATATTAAATTAAACGACACTTCAAAATTCATTGACACTGAATACAACAAAAAAAAAAAACTTCAAAAAACTGATTAAACCCTTAGCAGTTACGTTTCAAAACAATTGAACAATACCTAAAATTCAAGTTTCTAATTTGGGAGCTGAAGTCGAGTGCACCGAGATCACTTATAAAAACAAGGCAATGCCAGCTTGTTAATGGCAGGATTTGTTACTCCTGTACCTTACAGCACAGTTCTGATAACACATCATTTTACGTCAAAGAAAGGATTTCTTTTTATTTACTATTCTATTGTTTATATTACTTTTTCTCAATTAACTATAACTGTCCTTATCTGTGGTCAAAGTACATAGCATGGAAAATTTTGAATTTCTTAATGTTAAGATAAGTATGTTATTTTGTTTGAAAATTACATTCATTAATTATTTTTGATGCAGTTTTAATTCAGATTTTCGAAAAAGGAATTAGAAATTGAGTTTATAAACTTGATGTTTTTTTTTTTTTTTCACAAGTTCAAACTTTTTTAAAATTCTTTCATTTCAAAAATGCGTTTTTGATGCAGTTAAGCATATTTAACTTTAAATTATTTGAAGTTCAAAAAGTGGTCGTTTTTTTTTTAAAATTGGTGCTTATGCATTCAATATTGTTATTGGATGCTGGTAGAAAATTTTTTTTTTCTCTCATCGGTATGCAATGTTGAATCAATGACCGACGAGACACATAGAGGCGCCACAGAACTTCTGGCTTAATGTATCCAACATTTTGAATGTATTAGTGGAGGGGTTACGTTTACAGGATGTTGATTTTGTCACATTATTTGACCAAGAGCGCATTAATATGCATTTAATTTTTTTTAATTATTTTTTTACTTTTTATTTTTCATTAGTTTCTAACAAGCCACCTTTTCAAATACGTTCTCGTACTAATATAATAACAATTAAAACATAATAGGCTTTTTTTCCTCTTTTCTTCATTAAATTCATCCTACTCGCAATCGCAAATTATTATTTAAAGCTACAACTTTCTGCTGAAGGTTAAAAAACAAAATATATTATGAACCATATATCTCATCACTCATTGTTTAAATATAATTTAAAGAGATATTTGAATTATAACTTTCCAAAAATAGCAAATCTTTATTTTTTAACTAAAAAACTTTTAAGAGGAAATTTTTGCGTTAATTACACTTATGCGATTGTGATTGAATTCTTCGAAAAAGGCAAAGTTTTTTACTGTATTTATTGAATAAAATATGTTTTTAGGCGCTCACAGTGGGTTGCAATGGATTCCGCTACTTGTTGGTAACATTTGGAGTTACTCTCGTTCTTTCTACTGATACAAGTAAAGAAAGAATAAACTTATTTTAGGAAACGTGCGTGATATATGTATGTATTACATGTGTGTTTGTATACATAAGTAGATTGTAACAGTGTCATCACCTTTTTCGTTCTTGTGAGCATTTTAAAATGAAAGCACTGCAAAAATTTTAGGACTTGATGACAAAATAACCATAAACTCGTACATTTCAACCAAGTCAAGAAAAAAGGGGTTGGAATTCGAATTTATACATCCTTCAGTTCAGGTCAAAAAAAAAAAAACTCTTACAAATGTTCAAGGAAAAAATAGGTAGCGGGATAAATAAGATTATATGTAAACGCTAACTGGTAAAAATGAATCTTGGTTGGATTAATTGTTTATTTCGATTTAGTCATGAATATTTAAAAGAAAAAAGATAATATTCAGTTCAAGGTTGGGGAAAATTCAAATTTCGGTCTTGACATTTTTTTTTCTGTCATGGACATGGATGGAAGAAAATTATAGAAAAAACTACAAAATACTTCATAAAAACAGACTATATTTGAAAGGAAGAAACATACATACTAGCCCATATAAAGGAAGTGCTTCGAATATACGCTGCGCTAATATCCATAAAAGCATCAAAACGTGAATATAAAAATCTTCTTGATTTATAGCCTCACAGAAATCCATAGTAATTCTTTACGTATCAATAAAGATAATTTTCAGAATTCATTATCATTCCTTAACTTCGCAGTAAATACTACTGTGGACCAAAAACATTGATGAAAATGCTGAATAAGAAAACCGACCACAGGTAAGGTGATAAAAAAATACGAATGTGAAAGAAAAAGGTTGAGAATTCTCCAATTGAAAAAAAGAAAAAACGATGGAGGATACGATGACACTAACTTACTTTTATAAAAGGGATACGACCGCGTAAAATATCATTATCCGAAAAGAAGCATATCTTTCATGAACTGCAAGGTATTGTTTGAAAATGTTGTTTTTCCTCTTTTCGTTTATAAAGTTAGAATACACATCTGAGCTGAAAAATCTTAATAAAGCATTTCATTACCATAACGGTAAGATGTAAGTAAATAAATCATGAAACTTTTTCTCATGCGAGGTGTATGATTAAAATTGAAAAAAAAAAAAAACGTTTGGAACAGCAAATTTACAATTTTTGCCTAAATCAAATTGCACAAATAGGATCTCTATTTCCTGTAAATTTTCACGATTTGTGTTTTATTTGTTTTAGTGAACTTCATTTCATTCGCAATTTAACACTAAGAATTTTTGATCATTTTTCAATAAATCTCGATTTTAATGCGTCAGAAGTGTACAATTAAGTTTTCCTAATACAGCTTTCTTGATGGATGCACATTTTCTAGTGATTCATGTTCTGTGGCTTTTATGAGTGTTTTACATAGATGAATGAACGAATGAATAAATGCAGAAGTATTAGAAAACTTACAAACTTGATTTCCTTCAGGGTCAGTTCTGTACTTCCCTCTACATTACTTATTTGCACGAAAAATATTCAGGACGGAAAAAACTCTTCTTGAGTCTTTTGAGGAACCTTTTCAATGTACCCGAAAGTAGATGCTAAAAAGAAAAGAAGAAAACTTAATTAAGGTACATGGTACATGAGTATACATAGGTGCAGTAAGAAACATTCAGTAAATTTTAGGATTTGACAAGCCAATGAATTTTTAATTTAATAACAGAGGAAAATCACCGTAAGGAAAAAAGATATAGTTTGGAAAGCTTTTTGCTTTTATGTCCAGTTACGAGTCAATAATCCATGAACGAAATCCTTCAACAATTTCAGATGAAAATTGTCATTTTTAATTTCGTATTTCTGATTAAAGTTGTGCTGTGAAATGAAAATTATTCATATTATTTATGAAAACTACATCTACGAATATGAGTGTTTGAATCATATTTAGGAAAAAAAAACATGTGAAAAGTAGTGAATGCTAATAGACTAGCAAATCAATCTATTTTACAACTATCTCATCAGTTTAAAAGTCAATAATCAATAAACGAATTCCTTCAAATATTCCAGATCAAAATATCATTTTTAGTATTTACAGTCAAAGTTGTAGAAAAGTACGAATTAAACCTACACACTAGACCACAACCAGAATTTACTTTCTACTCTAGGGGAGTGAATCATAGCAATACTAATCCATGTAGTTGATTCCCCCCTCTCTTTGCACCCCTCAAGCTACACCACATTCATATCAATTTGCTAATGCATCATTTTGCACGGCATTGACGTAAGGTTACCATGGCACCATCTCAGTTTGATTTTTCTTGGAATAAGTAAACTTTTTTTCTGAATGCAACATTATTCAGTCCTTTGTGCAAGGTCAGTGAAACTTAACTGTCGACTGACCGGTTTAGGACATTCATTCGGGAAAGCAAAGTCATAAGCCTCTGTTTTTCCCACAGCATACATTTGAATTTTTTTCAATACATGATCCTTTAAAGATATTTACATCAGTATTGCACGGATATAAAAGTGAGTCATGAAACTAAACAATCTAAAATTTAAGTTATGGTCAGTTTTCACCTGAAAGTGTTGCACGATTTTTGAATCATGAAAATCAATCTTTTTTTTTTTCTTTTGAGAAAAAAAAACGTACTTTTATTGCAAACATTTTGAGCAAATAAAAGTAAACTGCATTTAAAAAAATATTTATTTGCAGAAATGTGACTCAAACGTAAAACTATCTTCCTGAAACATACATGAAAATTTAACTTTAAAATGACTTACACTCCACTTTTTTCTTTTTCTTTTTTAGTATACTACGTTACTTGCGTACACGATACAATGAAATTCAATGTTGTGCAGTGAAGTTCACCACAAGTTTTGTTATAGAGTTTATTTTAAGCAAAAGTCTGAAAAATTTATGAAACAAAAACATCAATCTTTTAAAGTTTAAAAGTCTAAATTAATTGTTAAAAAACACCAGGTTTGCATCAATTTTCCTACAAACAAAAAAAAAAAAAAACATTTTAAAATACTTGATAACTTCTAAATTCTTGCACAACGTTCCGAAAACAATTAAAGGTTTAAATTAATATTAGAAAATAAACACGCCATTTTCATCACACATATCAATACATTACTAATAAATATCTTTTGTTCACTTTTCACCATACACACACTCCCTCAGGCTGTCCGGAAAAGAGTTTAGGAGAAAGGGGGGGGGGGGTACATGTGAATACTAAGATAACTTCAAGTAAAGAATCTTGAAAATGTCTAAAGTAATGGTAGTACCAATCCTACCTCTTGGTCAAACTTTTAGAGCAATGAGCTGTTTCATGTTTCTGTGGTGGCAACTTCTTTGTTTTAGCAGGTATTGTATGTAACTTAATCAATCTTTTTCTAGTGAAAACGTATTTTAAACAAACTATTAAGCGAAACGTAATTCGTTCAAACCATTACATGAACATTCAAGTAAATTTATGACATTGTTTGATTTTTTTAATTAAATTAAAAATTCTTTATTTTTGGAAATTAGTTCTAAGGTAGGTGACGGGGAACTTCTGAAAGCAACATTTAGGGGCACATGTGAATAATTCCCATATCCCCTCCGCAATATTATGTATATTAGTGTAGCACATTATAAGTGTTAGAAAAATGTGTAAATATTTATATAATTAATTGTGTATGATCTGATTACAAATTCATTATTGCTTATTATTATTTTTATTATTACATACTTATTTATTTACTTTTGTTATTATTTTTTTAAATCCTTTTGTTTCTGAATAGTTGGTCTACAATTTAGAGTTTTATGATACTTTACAGGAAATAAAAAACACAAAATATTTTCAGTTAGTTAAAAACACAAGTTCAAAATCATTTTGAAATGCTCTGCATGAAACTTAAAATCAATACATAATTCGAATTTTCTTTTCATAATAAAAAGTTCTTTGTTTTATATAGTCTTATAAGTTTTTTCGTGTCTATCCAGTGATCAGAACAGTTCAAAACAGATTAGAAATTTGACAGTGAGCAGTTATATATTTGGGAAAAAATATTTTCTTGATGACACAATTACTGTACAATTTAAACTGATGCAGTATAGGTTGCAAACTCTTCAGAGTAGTTGGTATATACGTATATGTTTCGTATTAAAGAGTTTTTCTTTAAAATAATGCTTGTCTTGCAGTTTTTTATCACCCTATGCTTGTTCACATGTGCTCCCTTATAAGGAGGGACACATGTGAACAATAGAAGACATTTCTTAGAAATTCCATTAAGTAAAGAAATATATATATATATATTACATCTCAAACAATTTCGTGACACAAATAAAAGACTTTTTAATCACGGAGACATTTGTGCTCTTAGAAGTTGAAAAATTAGAAAAACAAAAGAATTTTTCCCATGTAGGGTAGGGCGGGGCTAGTTGAGCATAGGGGTAAGCTGGGCAATCGAAATATCTCCGAAACTATACACCGGACGCTAACACGTCAAATGAAGGAAAGGCGAGGGCGCGAGAGGGGAACACATTACGCGACCGCTAGTGGCGAATTTACGATCGAGTAAGGCACGCGTGCGCTTTGTTTATTTTGCGAAAGAAAAGTAAAAAAATCTTGTCTGTCTATATTTCTTCTGTACAGGTTAAATGTTATTCATTTTCAATCAAGTAAGTGTTAAAGTTTCATTAATTTTATGTATTTTCTATATCTATTATGGATTTTGTTTAAACTAATACAGTTTTTTCAAAACCTCATTTTAAATTCAAATACTCGGGTCGGGGTATGTTGAGCAACTGTTGCTCAACTTACACCGTGATTTAAAATGATAGCGACTTTTATTTTTCTCTCGAGAAATGCTGCAATTCTCACAGATACACCCGAGAAGAACGCGTTGCAAGAAGAACAGAGTAAATCTAGTAAAAAAGTTAAGAAGCAAAAGAAGAAAATTGAAAACAAAAAAAAAGAAGAGTGTTAGTAAAAAAATACTTCAGTCTAGTGATGAAAGTGACAAAGATGAATGTATCTGCCTGGTTTGTAGAGAATTCTGGTCTGACAGCAAACCAGGAGAGAAGTGGATCCAATGCAAAGATTGTAAAGAGTGGGCACATAAAAAATGTGTCCAAGTTACTGGCCTTCATTTCATTTGCATCAATTGCAATTCCGATGACGATGATGATTAGTTTTAGTCATTATGGACATTTTTTCTTAATTTAATCTTTATTGAAATTGAAAAAATCTGATTTTAAGTGGAAAGGCTGAATTTATTATAAAAAAAAAAAATCTTTAAATATGTTGCGTTTTTGTTGATTCTATTTTTATGTTTAATATCTAGAAGAATATTATGTTTTGTTTTATTTTTTAACTTAGAATTAATAAAGTAACGGTTGATTATCAAATACAATTTTTATTTCATGTCTAGAAACCTTAGTTAGACTAGAATCTCTAACTGCTCTATTTGCCCCATACCCTTGCTCAACTTACCTCACCTATGGGGTAAGTTGAGCCTACTTGACTTTCTTCGTTTATACAGCTGTAACTTTTGAACTTGATCAGTCAGAAATAAATTACTGTGGGCTTTTTTGTAGAAGAATAAATAAGGAATCCATCTTTATGCCACACAAGCTGTTGAGACTTATTGTGGAGGAACTATAATCACTTGAAGAAAAAATTGCTCAACTAGCCCCGCCCTACCCTACCCCCTTTTCCACAACCATCTTTAAAAAAAAAAAATTTTTAGGAGCTCAGTGTGTAGAGAGTGGTGAAATTTGGCCTGGAAGCTAATTGATACTCCAAGTTTAGAAACATCCGCCTTTCCTGTGTGCACAAATTCTTTAAAAGATGGCGCTCGACCATGGACGCACTTTTTCTCTCCTTTGGACAGCCGTTAAAGAAGCGCGAGGGCAGGAGGGTCGAAGATAGCCATGGCTCGACAAACCACAGGCGGTGTAGTTTGTGCTGTGGAATACGCAAAACCAATGTCTGTTCTCACAGCTCAACGTAACTTTCGGCTGCAAAAGGGGGGAGGGGGACACCGGACAAGAACTCAATTAAACGTTGGCGTACACAATGAATTTGCTACCGTTACAAGATACATGTTGGTGCGAGCATGGACGGAAAGGAGTATCGCCTAGAAATCTACCGTGTCACGAAGGGCACCCGTACAACTTGCGTAAGGAAAAAAAAACTTAGATACATTACCTAACTTCTGGAGAAAAAAAAACATTCCAATAGTACCTCAGAAAAACTAAATGTTTTTTTTAAAGGTACAATCTTTTTCGGACACCCTGTATACTGTATATAAATCAAATCTAGAGAGAAGACAAGATCGAAGCAAAGGGATACGTTACTACAAATACATGAATAGCAATCAAAAACGTCATCATTGAATTAAAATACCTATTTACAAATTTTATTTATTCCGCAGCATGACAAAGCGCAATAGAATGATTTGGATCTAAATGTTTTTTTTTTTTTTTTAAAAAAGCAATAATTTCCTTTACTTGCATATTTTTTATGTTCATTTCCTGCGAATCATAAAAAAAAAGATTGAATCGCTCTATTTCTATCTTCTTTTTATCAGAGACAGTAGCAAGGCAAAGCGATACTTTTTTTTCCGGAACTACATCATCGAGAATCATCCATCAGAGTTATGAATGATATCTTAAGTACTCAGTCATCAAAAAAGAGGAAAGGATGAAGCGACAGAACATATCCGATTCTTTTACGCATAGCGTAGAGCCTCACCCGTTAGAAAAATTTCCATGTTTAGTGAAATTTTAGTTTCAGGTGCAACCAGCATCACTTTGTTAATAAAATAAAAAATTTTGAATGTAGAAAGTTATATACTTCCTGATTAGGTATATTTAATATCAAAGAAAATAGGGAAAACAATTATGGCTGTCATTACCATCCTTACTCATATTGGCTACATTTAATAATATTGTGCAATTTTATTCTTCTTATGCTTACCTTACGGGATACATGCACAGTAAAAAAATTCCACAACGTTACTGGGTAGTTCCGTGTTATGTTTCGAGATTTAAGTGGTTTTTATTCACTTCCTGGAAAAATCAAGACTCATTGTTAAAAAGTTTCCTGAATTGCTACAAGTTGTATGAATGTGGACTTCTCACTGTTGTGAAGAATATTTTTAGCTCCCAGTTTAAAGATTAACTGAGCGTATTTATAAAGTGTATCGGCTTCGTTTAAACTGTGGTCCATTCATGCTAATTAAGCTTCCAAAGGGAGCGAATAAGTATGGACTACGTCACTTTACAAGAATTGCAGACGAGTAAAATTCTACCAGCAATTTTGGCTTAGCTTTGGCCATATTTACAATAATGTTCTTGGAACTTCCTTGATAAATCAGGAAGATGCCAAGCTATTATATTATACCTTCTTAAGTTTACTCTAATTTTTCAGAGACACGATTGGCTTTTAACGGGAAGATTTCTGAAGTTTTCAGGAGTCTTCCAGGATAATATGAGGAAGGTTACTCAGTTTTAGCGGAAAACGTTCCTGGATTTTGCAAGATATGTTACTGGCAGAAATTGGGCACATCTGTTGCTCATTATTTTCCAGGAACATTTCTGAATCTTTTTTACAGAGTGGCTTAAAATATGGAAAATTTTAGTAAAGGTAGCCATATTTTATGCCTTGTTTTGTGAAATACGTTAAAATGTCAATACCATTCATGCCATTAGTATCCAACGCAAAAGTTATAAACATGTTGTTTGGTAATGACAGACGTAGAATAAAGTGATACTAAATGCATTATTTCTAACATTGTAGGTGATTTATTTTTTCAAAGTTAATTTTTTAAACTTTATTTTTTTTATTCCAGAGGTTAATCGAAACATTATAAACATTAGTTGAGGGAGTACTTTTTTAAAATTTTAGCATTTGTAGTGTATTTATTTTGGTTTTAGATGAAAAATTTAACTAAGTAAACTTTTCAATTGATTCATGAATTGAAACTAAAAAACTGAGGGGAAAAATGCATAATAATTTATTTTGTCAAATTTACAAATTTAACCCTCATTATCTCAAAAATAAATGATTTTGTTTCAAGAACTTATGCAGTTTAACAAAAATACATATCATGTCATTGGAAAAAATGCCAAACTGAATCTCTTGTGAAAAGTTGAAAAAGTGAAAAGTTTGGGATGCAAAATAACACTTTTCTGGAGAATTACATGTTATAAAATTGATGCTTGAGTCAGAAAAGTAGAATGGATTAATTTATGGAAGAACTTACAGTTTGTTTATTTTAACAGGGAAAAAAACAGTTATACCGCTGGCTAATGCAGGGGGGGGGGCACATTTTTACCTTTAACTATCTTGAAGTTAAGCTATTGAAACACTTTTTCTACGTAAAATCAAACATATACATAGCATATTTGCGCGGAAATGATATACTAACTCATTAATCCAAGAAAAAAATGAGCTCATTGTTTGCTCAAAAAATCATAAAAAGCTTTTTGTCTACTCATGAAATGATATTGCATTCATATCCGGCGTTTTTACTGCCTACGCACTCGGCTGTTTTCATTTTGCCATTCAGCAGGACGCTGCAACGGTATATTTTCAAATCAAGGTCAAACTTCATTACATTTTGAGAACAAAATATAAAAAAATGAAAAAGAAAAATTAATTAAGAATTTTCAGATGCACTTAGTTAACCAGCAATGTCGAGGTGGTTAGTTGAATTAGCCGCATAACACTGCAATTTACGTACATGGCAGGACGAAGAAAGTAACATTTATAATCCTGAAACGCTTCTTGAAACACTAAATACTCCACTAAGCTTTTTGTACGTAATGAAACCAATTTGACAAATTTTAAATGTGAATAAATAGAACTAATATGACAACCCTTTATCCGTCAATTTTGAAATTACATTTTGGAAAATGCAAAACCATACAGGTTGAAACACCGATTTTTAAGCACTTGAATAGACCAGTGTAGAAAAAAACACTGAATCCGTCTCGTTACCGAAATAGCCCCTTTTGCTATTAAGGCTAATGACTCTTCTTAATAATTGCGATCAACGAAGAACTGCACTTAACATAAACGGAGGTTTATTTATTTTTTTTTTTTATGTAACTAGTTCATCCATTTTAATCAAATACGGGTGTCAAGAATTAATAATTACGACAAATTACTTTTTGAAGCACATTTGTACAAATTATTTTCATTAAAAAATTAAATCTGCTAAACGGTTACTCATGGGTAGACGATACATCGTGTTAAAAAAATACATATGTCGTATTTTAAAAATATTATAAAGTAAAGCAGAATAAAATTTGAAATTTGATTCTGTACGCGGAAAAGCAGCAGTCTTTTGCAAAGCGCATTGGAAAAAAGATTAAAACACTGTAATAAAATTTGCCCTTTTTCAAACAATATAACATTCTATTTTTGGGTTTGTTTTTTAAAAAAAATTTTAATCCTTTTTCTTAAAAAAAAATTTTAAATCCTTTTTTTACACAATCAAAATTATGTATTGCTTTCACTATATCATGACTGGCGTTCGGTATTTTCATTCTTAGTGATTGGTGGACAGCGAGGCTCTATTGCCATTACAAGAAAAATTATTTTCAGAAGACTTTACCGGATCTTTTACTTTTATCTCTAATCATCGATAAAATTCATGAAAGTTAACTTTTTGAGGGGAAAAAAATCGCCTCTCCGACAATAGATGTAATTATCTGCTTTTCTTTCCTGCAAAAATAGTGTTTATTTACATTTCTTTCTTTTTCGCAGTGTTTATTTACATTTCTTCTTCTTCTTCTTTTTTTTGACTAATTTTTATTTTTACTTTAAACTTTCAGTATCTTAACTTTGCATCTGATTTTGAACATATTTGCAACTGGAAGCATACATCTAGGACTAACGGTTGCGAAAATAAAGGTCTTGCAGGTTAAAACGGAACACCCTGTATATACTGAAATTTTTTTCTTCTGACACAATATAGGTTACAACCCCTTTAATGTAATTGGTATAAACGTATATGTTTCATATTCAAGAGTTTTTCATTGAAATACGATGCTTGTCTTGCATTTTTCAATCGTGTTCATATGTGTCCCAGACTTTTTCACATGTACTCCCCTAGGGGCACATGTGAACAACTGAAGACATTTTTTTAAAAATCCATAAAATAAAAAATTATTTTTCTTTTAAATCTGAAAAAAATCCAAGGCACAAAGAAAACACAAGTCAATCATGTGGACATTTGTTCGAAGAAATTGATAATATTTTTTGAGAAATTAAGAAATGAAAAAAAAAAATGTTCACATGTGCTCCTCTTTCTTCTACTTGTTATTATTTCCGTATATTTTTGGAACATTTATCTTTAAACGCTTAGATACGGCAACTACGAAAAATTATTCTCTAAATCATATTTAACTGGAGAATTTCATGTGTCAAAGACATTTCAACGAACTCATTTAGAATGTTTTCCATTTCAATTTTGCCTGTTTTAACATAAATAGTAGGTTTTAAGAGCCATTATTTTGAAATTCAGACAAAAAACGGAAATTTTGGCAGTGACCATTTTTGATTTTCCTAATGTTTTTATATGTCAAAGTAGGTCATGAGAAGTGAACATTCTGAAATTTTTAGCCTTCCAAAAAAAATTTTTCGCTCGTTAAACATTCCCAAAGTTTGAGGTTTCGCAGCGCTTTTTTAGAAAAATTCTAAAAGTCGCATTTCAGTGCGCTTTAGCTCTTTACAGAAACACAACCTCACGGTTATATTTATATTTATTGGTTATGCTGTATCTAGTGATGATGACTTCATATTTATTTTGGTTGGGGGTTGCTTTCTTCAGATAAGGGGTCGCAAAGTATGGATTTAATCCGTTTTCGCACAACTTTAACCTGCGTTATTTCCCCCAAAAAGTCACCCCCCGAAGAAAATGTAACATATACTGAAAGTTTATACTATGAAGAGAGTAAAGGGTCATTCCATAGTGACTAACGTAACATTCGCAGCTGATTTTCAAACTATTTTTAATTACACCGGGAGTAAAAATAAATGTGTTTTGGTTTAATATGCAGGTTTAAAATGTACAAGGTAACTATTTTTCATTTCTACCAAGAATTTGAAGCAAAATAAGCGCTGGCAGGTGTTTCTTCACAAAAAAAGGCATCGTGACTAATGTAACATTTTTGCAACCGTGAGAAACAATGCTTATGTTACGTGACAAATTTTTCTGAAACTTGCGCAGGCATTTGAAATTGGCCGATATATTTGTAAGAGGTAAACAATCTATTTTTAAAAATGAACAATAGATTTGTTACAGATGAATCTTTTTTGGCCCTTAATGGTACTTTTACGAAAAACTGCGTGTGACTAACGTAAAGTGATTAACGTAACCATCGAATAACAAGCAATGAATGTATATAAAAAAAATTTTATAGTTAATTTCTTACTCTTATATTACTTTTACACTTTTTAGGAACCTCCTTTGTGTTGCATTATGGTTCTTTCTTTACTTTTTCTATATTAGTGTAAGAGATTGAATGGAATAATTCAGTTCAATTAACTCAATTTGAATGTGCAAAACAAAATAAACAAATAAAAAAAAACTGCTTTTACAAACTGAATAACATCATTCTTGGGATAATTAAATTCTAAATATCTCTTTTTTAAAAAATTAACTTTATGCAAATTGATAGTTTCACCGAATTCTAGTATTCTGTCGATATACTAGCTATCGTCATAAGAAACTCCGTAGTACTTTTCAATGGCATATTATTTTTTAAGGTTTACTGATTCATCGACCGAATAGTGTCGTGCATCCTTTTGAATTAAAATAATATTGAAAAAAAAATATTCGAACGTTTTTGCAGAATGCATTTTAATTCCAGATATCACCACAAATGTTTGAAATTCTAAATGATCATTCTTGCATTTTCTGAAATATATGGCAGCAGCGGTTATTGTCACTGCTTCATGTAACATTTTCAAATGTTTTCCAACGAGCAGCCATTACTTCATTTTAAAAATAGGTGGAGATGCATTTTCTAAAAAATAGAGACGTTCTCCTTTGTTAAGACTGTATTTCTATTAACTTATATCTTAAGCTTGGATTCTTGTGTTGAATGCACATTCAGCAGAGTACTCATTTTGCTTTACTCACCTTTTTTCTTTTTTAATATTTCTTTAAATTGGAAATATCTTTATAGAGACCTTTAAAAAAATTATTTTTCTAAGTATACAGAAGGTCTATACAATGTAATTTTACTGATAATTTTCACCCTTTATATTTTTAATCAATGTAGAATGCCTGCATATTCAAAATTGTTCACGAAAATGTACATTAAATTAAATAAGTTTTAAATATTAACAGTCATTTTTAAAATGTTACGTTAGTCACATGCAAACTGTTACGTTAGTCACAGCTCAAATGTTACGTTAGTCACACTATTTATTTTATATCTACTGATACTGAAATAAATACTTTGCACTTTTTAAGTAGATGTAAGAAAATAAAAAGTGTTGTTTGGTTCAATCATCTGGTTTAGTTTTTAAGCAGAAAATAGCAAATTTTCGTGACTAACGTAATGTAAATATTTTCAGTGAAATAACCAAACTAATTAAAATACTTACCTTATAATGTATGCAAAAAGAACAGTTAATTTTATTGGGCTAACATCTAATCATTTAGAATAAACATAGTTCTTTTAAAAATATGCAAAAAATTTTACATTACACAAGAAAACGTAGACGCATGTTTTTTGCACATGTTAAGCCTTTTCTACTACCTCGCACGTTTAGAGCCAGAAGAAAAACATCGAATGAAAATTTTGCAAACTGTTACTGGATTTATGTACTAGAAAGTATGCTGAATGAAATGATAGGTCACAATTAAAGCTTTGTGGAAAAAAAATTTCTGAGGTTGAAGTTGACATTTCTATGGAATGACCCTAAATGGCACAAAATTTGTTTGAGGTTTAATTTTTTTTAGGAGAAAAATACTCTGAAAGTTTCAAATTTTGAAAAATTGTGCTTTTTTGATCGCAATTAACTCAAAACAGCATCACTAGGAGAAAAAAACCATTTATATATTATGGTACTTGGCTATGTGTTAAACATCATGAAAAAGAAAGCAGCATGGGATCTCTTCTTGTTTTCCAGAAAATAATTTTTCTGTAGCTCATTTTATGCGTTTTCTCGTTCGTAAAACGTGTGTCCAGTATGCAGATTAGATCTGCTAAAACTTAAAGAATGTAGTAAGAATGTATATATGTGTGTATAGAGAAAGAGAAAAAGACTAGCAATACTTTATTTTTCTGATTTTTACAAATTGATGGTATTTTAATTGCAGGTAAATCAGAAAACGAAAAATCAATATATATATATATATATATATATATATTTATATATATATATATATATATATATATATATATATATATATATATATATATATATATATATATATATATATATATATATATATATATATATATCCCAAAATAATTCTTTCTTACTTATGTCCATAGCAATGGAAGAAATTCCACGAACACTATCTGCTTCACTTTCCTCTAAATGTCTATTTTCTATGTCATCTTCAAATACCTCTAAGAGGCTGTCGGTTCTTGATAAATCAGTACTATTCCCTTTTTTTTTTTTGCTTTGTATATCGGCTAAAAGCAGCTTAAATTTGACTTTATGTCAGATATTCGTTCGGTAGAAATATTTTTATGTCTTCAATCATCTCTGTTCTCATTGCATGTTCTACTTGGTCGAGAGTCTGTTTTCTCCCGGTTTTCTCACCATAAAGGAACTTTTCATAAAGAAACTCTTTTTGTTTCAATGAAAATCGTGTATTTTTACGGGTTGGGAGAGCTCACCCCTCACATGAGATTTCCAAAATGTTTTCTTCTTTGTTTTCTCCTTGTTGACTGGTAGATGCCTGACCAAGACCATAAGAAACAGAACTTTTAACAGGTATTTGAAGATGACATAGAAAATAGACATTTAAAGGAAAGTGAAGCAGATATTATTCACGAAATTTCTTCCATTGCTATGGACATAAATAAGAAGGAATTATTTTGGGACATCCTTTAAGTTTTAGCAGATCTATTCTGCATACTGGACACACGTTTTACGTTAGAGAAAACGCATAAAATGAGTTACAAAAAAATTATTTTCTGGAAAACAAGAAGAGATCCCATGCCGCTTTCTTTTTTATGATGTTTTACACATAGCCAGGTACCATAATATATAAAAGGTTTTTTTTCCTAGTGATGCTGTTTTGAGTTATTTGCGATCAAAAAAGCACATTTTTTGAAAATTTGAAAAATATCAGGGTATTTTTCTCCTAAAAAAATTAAACCTCAAACAAATTTTGTGCCATTTACTCTCTTCATAGTATAAACTCTCAGTATATGTTACATTTTTTACAGGGGGTGGCTTTTTGAGGGAAATAACGCAGGTTAAACTTGCGCGAAAACGGATAAAATCCATACTTTGGGACCCCTTATCTGAAGAAAGCAACAACCCCCAACCAAAATAAATATGAAGTCATCATCACTAGATACAGTACAACCAATAAATATAAACATAACCGTGAGGTTGTGTTTCTGTAAAGAGCTAAAGCGCACTGAAATGCGACTTTTAGAATTTTTCTAAAAAAGCGCTGCGAAATCTCAAACTTTGGGAATTTTTAACGAGGGAAAAAAAATTTTGGAAGGCTAAAAATTTCAGAATGTTCACTTCTCATGACCTACTTTGACATATAAAAAAATTAGGAAAATCAAAAATGGTCACTGCCGCACCTTGTCTGAACTTCAAAATAATGGCTCCTTAGAATAAACAATATAGGGTTTTTTTTTGGTCATTATCAAAACTTTAATATTACACTTACTTACTGAATGACTATATTCTACTTACTGAATAAATAATTTATTGTTTAATGATTCTTGGTGATTTTTTTAAATATTACGATTTACTATTGTTCCTTTTGTATTATTTAACATGAATGAAAAATCTAAAAAGTTAGACTGACATTAATGCAAAATTATACCTTTCAAAAACACAGAGTAATCAACTATAGAACATAGAAATTTGACATGACGGAAAAAAGAACCGTAAATATAAATAATATAGTAAATAAATGAATAAATAAATAGCGTAAATATAAAAATTCCAAAAATAAAATTAATTCCTGATTGCGAAAACTTTAATTTGTCCGAAACAAATTCAGTTTTTTAGTAGGTAATTACTCTAATAAGAGTGAAAATTACCGCAAGATTAATAAACGATTGCTCATTTATGCTGCCGTGGGAAGGTAAACCGTAGAATCTGAAAAAAATTTCTTTCTTTCTTTCTTTTTTTCATCTATTTGACTTTAGTTTCATTGTAAAAACTTGCGTATTTGGTTTCGGCTGAAAATAAAGCACGTAAAAGAGTCAAATTCCAACATTTTACAATAAGTTGTGGGGAATCAAAAACGCGTTTCTCAAAAACTCATTTTTGCAGACACTGCAGTACAATGATCTACACTGCAGTATATCTTCACACGGCAGTCAAATGTATATATTTTTTTATATATATATACAAATCCTAATTAAAAGTATGTACTTAAAAAGAAAACAAAGGAAAAATTTTATCAGTCCTATAAAATTTTGAAAATTCAGAAAAAAAATATTCATGTATCAGAAGTTTTTGAAATAAATAAAAAATAACAGAAATAATTTATTTAATAAAAGCTATGGAAATGTATTTTTCATAAAAGTGAATGACAACCACATCCTACGAGCATATCCTCAATACCAAGATAAGAAAAAAGATGAAACGTTTACCTTGATGTCAAATCAATCTCTAATCTGGAAAGGATATTTTTTCTTCACTTCACGTATGCTTACCAACGCTTCTTAAACCACATCCCTAAAAACAGAAAGAAAAAAAAATCACAATCGACTTAAGAAACAATAAAAGTCTTACAGAATGCTCAAGCGGAAGTTAAAACCGTGAGTCATTAAGCAGAGTTACTTGAAACAGGAAGAGGAGGCGTTTAGAATTTTTTACTCCTACAGATAAATCGTGTCTTTTGTTTACAGTATATTTATGTATAGCCGCGCTCTCCTTTTCACCGTGACCTTACAAAAAACGAATCCGTAAGCTAGCGCCATGCTGCATAAATTATTCCACAGAACAATATGACATGACTAGATAATTACAGTATTTAATACATTAAAATTTATAGTCTACTATTTTAAACTTTATACACACATACATAGCTGTATACTGGATACGACAAAAATTTTAACATTTTAGACACCAGGAAAAACATTCATGAGCCACACATGGCGCATTATTTCTCAGACTTATTCTTTTTAGAAAATTTCGGCATAACACGACAAGCACAAGCATCGTTTTGCAATAAAAGACTTACCTATTTAAAAATCAATATTTGAAAAAAAAAAAAACCTAAAAGATGAAGCAGAAAAATCATTACCATGCAGTATTCTAAAGATAATCTCTTCTGAAATCTTAAACAATAATCAAAATATTTAATCTTTAAAAAAAAAAAAAATAAATAAAAATCCTGCTCAGTTTAGAATGCTTTTAAAGATATTAGATATACTACAGCGGATTTCAGATAGCCTCACTTAGTTGTCTTATAAATCGGCCGCTTTTCGTACTTTATTAATGACTAAATAGCTTAATTCTTCTAAATTATATTTCAAAATAATAAATTATTTTAACCTTTTTACATTAGTTTACCCATTCATCGGACATTAATAACACGTTGCTTTGGCCAAAATATTGATTGAAAAATTTATTTTTTTGCAAGTGTTGATATTGCTTTACTAGTAAAATATCGCTTGACTTGAAAAAATTTACTCAAAATAACAGTACGGATAATATTCACCGATAAATGAAACGCAGTATTTTGTGGCCTTCACCATTTTACACTCAGTCAATTACACCTTTTGAAGAGAAATATAGCGGCTAACAAAGGTTAAAAATAATATGTGCGCACAGAGTGTATTTCTTCAACTTGTATGAACTTTTAAAATGCGTTTTTTTTTTTTTTTTTTTTGGCATCATAGCATAACATTTGCATTTATTGCGCATTTGCATTTTTTTCCCTTCCACAACATGTCATTTCTCTGAAAGGCGATAGCTTCCAATCTCATCTTCTGAACTGCCCCTACTAGTTTTGAACTCGAATAACTCCTTGAACCCCCTTTGTTGGGGACTTGAGGACCATATAAAAAGCTAGACTTCATATTTTTTCACTATTTCTTTTCGCTTCAAACTTTTAATATCTTAACTCGGCATTTTATTTTTACGATTGGAAGTATGTATCTAGGACAATTGGCTGGAATGTAGCGGTCTTGCCGGTATAACGGGAACGTGCTGTTATATACAGGGTGGTTATAGAATAACGTGAGGTTTTCAGAGAAATCTTGCGAGTAAGGTACTTTTCTCCACAACACCCCACCTCTTAGCTTTAGGTTTTACGGTCGTGTGTGGTACGGACTAAAGCCCTCGATCCGTCTCTTAAATGGCGACACGCTCCAGCGTCCGCCATTTTGTATCGTTCCGCAACTTTCTCCCTATCTCAACAAGAGAAAAATGCAGAGTTTCGCTCATTGAAAAGTATCTTTTTATCAACGAATGTTTGCAGATTTTTGATCGTAACTTATGTAACTGATAATATACATACAAAAATGTTGAATTTTTCCTTAGTAAAATATTTTTTTTATTATTAAACCAAATGTTAGTAAAAAGGTGTTTTGAAGAAATTTTCGACTATTTTTAAGAGTAATTTTTTCCCCCATATAGACCTTCTGAGTTAAATTACTTGAAGTGTTTTAAATATGCGTTTTATTATTAGAAAATTGGTGTAGTAGAACCAGGGGCGGATACAGAAAAATCTCTCGGAGGGGACCCGGGAAATTGAATAGCACCTCCTCCTTCCCCCTGCCACATACGGTGTTTCATAACAAAGTTTTCATTACTTTATTTTAAAATGTCTTTTTTAAATTTTTTTCAGGATCCCTTAAGCTAATGATCCACTTCTAAGAACATACATATTGTGTACCAATATACTTTGAATGTGGACGTAAAACATCTTTAACGTTTCAAGCCAATTAAATACTAAACCATAATAATGTTACCGAAACGCTATACAATTAGCGGTTTTAAGTATAAAATATTATTTAATTAAGAAAATCACAGCTATTAAACATATAAGTTTTACTGAAAAATTCAGGACAATTTCTGTGTGGATTTCGAAGCAGTTGCTGATTGTTCTTGAAGCCTTGATACAGTTGAGATATCATATTCATATTACATACCGCCTCCATTAATATCATGGTTTTCTCAAGAAACTACGATATGATTTCTTTCATTTTGCATTTTTTATAAGCTGAAAAAGAAAAAGCTATTATTTCGCAAATAGCTTCCTGGATCAAAATAACTCTTTTAGGCACGCCTGCACATTTTTTTAAGAATGTTAGTTATTGATTCCATCAAAGAAAAATTAATGGACGAATCGCGATATTACGTTCCCTTGAATTCAAAACCAGCGAGTTAAATGTATAAATGTATTCTGCCACTCTAGGACTCCAGTATGACTTCTTTAGCAAACAAAAATGCTATTATTCAAAATATGCTCTATGTGTGTTTTGTGTTCTGTTTAATTAACTATATAAAAAAACGCTATGGAGAAGTCAATTAAAAAATAGTGAATAAAATATTTAAATAAATTCATCCTTTTTTGGGGGGCACGGGTCTCCCCCCCCCCCTTAAATCCACTACTGAGTAGAACAGAAGTGAGATAAATTAATTATGTCATAAATTATTTGTGGGCAACAGTTTGAACTTATTCATGCAAAGCAGTATCATTTATATTACTAAATATTACTAATGTGTGTAGTTTTCTTTCTATTTTTTTTTTTTTACCAACACTTTCTTGTTTCTCATGACGATTTTACATTTAAAAAAGCCTTTCATTTAAACCTGATTTTAAAGGATACTACTAGTTCTTAAAAATTCAACGAACTGATAATAAAATGTAACCAGTTTTAAATCAATATTAAAAATAATAATAATAATTGAAATATTTGATACCAATAGGAATTCAAATAAAAGAGTGCAGATTACATCTGTGACGAACTGTTATAAAGAGTAACAATGAATTTGTAAATTAACAGATACTGGGATAAATCATATATATATATATATATATATATATATATATATATATATATATATATATATATATATATATATATATATATATATATATATATATAATATATATATATATATATATATATATATATATATTTTTTATTAAAAAAGTTTTCACATCAAAATAAAAATTAAACGAAAACAGAACGAAAAAAAAAAATCTTCACGTAATTATATAACTTGGCTTGAGTTACATGTTACTGTAATCTCAAAGAAGCTTAATTTTTTTAATGAGTATTTTCATACTTTTAATATCTTAATTTTCACGCGCAAAATAGATAAATAATTAACTTGGCAACACACTGAAACTCATGGCTATGACACAATTAAAAGCAAAACGACGTGTTCTTAAAATAATTTTGCTACAGTTATTGAGACATTTTGAAACTAACTAAACAATAGAAAATTTACATTAAAAATAAATAAAATAACTAGTATATTTAAATTTTGGCGGTTTTGTTATCTTAAACTCAGAAAAATCAGTTTTGAAAACAGGGCAAATATTTTACTACTGCCAGCAATTTATTAGGTGCCGTTACATAGTTGAGCTTTACAATATTTGAAGGAACTATTTATGATGATTTTAGTGAATGTCCTTATTATCCCATGAAAATTAACAAACCATCAGACAGTTTCATGAAAAGTAAAAAAATATTACAATTTCAACCAGAGTTTCATAAAATATCTGAAATTGCGCAGCAGTATTGAGGAAAACATTTAAAATACATAAATAATCTTTCAATGTACTTCGATATAGTAATTTTGAACTGTTAGAACATCTTAATGCACTACACCAAGGCATCTTACCATTAAAGATAGCGTTTGATGAAAAATACGAATAGCAAAGAGAAAATATCTAGTATTTCGCACAGTGAAATCACACAGGCAACGATACAAAATGGCGGGCTGAACCCACGTGACTGCCCGCCTCCAATCGCAGTCAAAAGCGGCGCGCAGTGCATGGATCAAAGTGTGTCGCCACTTAAGAGACGGATCCAGGTCTTTAGTACGGACGGCATGGCACTTATTGCGCCGGGGAAGGTCCCCGTGCTGGGCGTGAGCCCAGCTGAGAGTTTACTCCTTAGTGAGTGAACCTAGCTCACCGCGAGATGTGGTATTACTCACCACACTTCTTTGGTGTGCCATGGTTCCCTAGCGTGTAAATAACTAGACAAAACACTCCCAAATTTTATAAGCGTCCACAGTAGACCATAAGATTTCGAGTTCTGAAATAAGAAAGTAGTACCACTCGTCGCCATCAAGGGGAGTTTGGGCGCTGCAAAAGTGGACAATTGTGTGTACTGAAGGGTTAAATGCTAAATGAGAAAACACGCATCTTTTTTTTTTTTCAGCAGGTGATTTGTACTTGCAAAGGAGATATAATATGACCACCATCGTGATGCTCCAAAAACTGTATACGGGACAGCACACAATGTATCCAAGTTAATGTTTCACCTGCAACGTTATTCTGTTTTTCAAACTTGCGATATCGGGAACATGCCCTTGATAGAGATCACCTTTTAGAAATCTCCACAACCAAAACTCACAAGGATTAAGATTGGGGTTACCTATACTGTAGAAAATCCCAGACTAATTATTCTGCTATCAGATGTGGATAAATGTTGTCTTAGCAAAAAGTGTGTCTTAATCCAATCTGGAGTGGTACGGCATCTGTACGAATAAAAAATCGAGACATCCAGTTACAGCGCGAAAATGTTCTTCATGGCGACTTTTCGGTGCGAATTCATTTCTTCTTTTGGAAATTGAAATTCAATTGGAGGTAATGTTGAACCTTATTTGGAAGTAGCAATCATTTGTTGTTAACAAAACTTATGTGTACCGCATTGTTTTTCATTTAACATTTCAGTACTCCCAATAATACGCTTTTGCAGCGCCAAAATTGTTCGGGATCGCTACTTGTTGTAGGCAAATGTAGGGGCAAAGTGAAATGGTAAAATATTTTCAAAATTTGCAGCTCGACCTATCTAATAATTTTTAAACTAGTTTTTTCAATCAATAGTAGATTCCAGTCAAAAAATAAACAGCCATAAACATCAAGGAAAATATCGCACATTTTTTGAAGGTACAAATTTACCTACAACAATAACAAATAATCTTTCAATGCAAGTTTTATTATAAAAATACATTATATCTTTTATTTATTCACTATAATTTCCAACACAAATTTCCATTCTGTTTACTTTAAAAAAGGCAAGTTATCGGAACTATATTTCACTTTGCATCACATCCCCTACTACATTTTTTTTTTACTTTAGAAATCAAAATTCTATGGTCTACTATACAGGCCCTTGAAAGTTTATATGTTTCGTCCAATGTGTGTGTGCCTTGCAAAATGGCTCTGAACATCTCACGTTATTTTATAACCAGTCTGCATGGATGTATAGATACATTTATTACTGTGAAAGACTGAAATAAGAAAATGTCGATATTTACCTGGTTTCGGTCTCTATCAGTGACATATACCAATCTTAAAACACAAATCCTGCAGTTGAAGTTAAAATTTACGAAGTCCTGATAGTTTTTCGGATATTTTTACAAAATCTTCTATTTTTCGAAACTATGACAGAATGGCTTAAACTACTCTCTTTAACCATAACATACGATATTAAAAATACGACCCCGTACTGTTTGTCCTAATTTAAGTTACCAGTAGTTTTATTTTTACTTTAATGAGAACTAGTACAATCAAGACTGGATTTCTTCCAGAACCCCTAACAATGTTTCGCGGAACCCTCAATAATGTTTTACCCTCTCCCTTACCCTAACACCCAAGGATTGTATTGAACCTCGTTTATGAGCTGCTGAATTATATAATGTCCTTAAGTACTTATCTATTACTGGTATTACACTTTCGTTGTTGTACATTTTTATTTGAAATTTCATTACCGTAAAACAACCCCATGTAATCTTTTTGCTTGCAATGCATAAGACAAATTAAAAACACTCAATAATATACCTGTTATTTTTGACATTCATTTTCTTCTTAGAACGAAATAAAAGTACTTTGGATAAGGATCACTGGTCTCTGAAGGTAAATAGGAAAATAACAACATCATTTAAATTTAGACGATGTTACGGATGAATGAAGTTTGTATATTTTAGGAATTACACAATTGTTTTGAAGTAGATTAAACATCCATATAAAGCGTGATTGCATTATTATGAATCAAGCGTACTTGTAAGAGGACCAGCTTAGTTTGGCCAGAGCCTGTTGCTGGTCGTCACATTTGTATTTGTATTTTTACAGAAAATTGGAAGTAAGAGTGCAGTTACATCATCTCAAATTTTTTCTGCAAAACTATTATTCCAATACCATACATTGCATTTATCAAAGTCCTGGGAGACAGACTTGAGAACATTCATTTAATTAATTTATACGAACATGAAACTTATTTTAATCAATAATTCCACCTTCCAATCTATTTTCAGAAGTTCATAATAGATAAACTGACGTAACAAAACTCATGCTGTTTTCTGAAGGCGCTCTGCTGTCCAAATGCATCTGTGAATCTTAAGCCATATTAAGCTGAACTGAGCGGCATTAGTTATTTCTAATGGTGAATTGAGATTTAGAGTGGTTTAAAGTAACAAGCAAGCATCTCTACACATATGTATAAGGAAAGTGCGTGACAACCAAACGGACCTATCACGCTTATAGCTACGAAATGTTACATGCAAGTGTCTTAAAGGTGATTTAATGTATTTCGATGGCAAAATTTTGAAATTTACTGTATAGTGTTACACTGCATTAAAAGTAGTTCGTTCTCATTTTAATTTCGTAACATGACGCTTTTTGACTCGTTTTCTGCGCGTGTTTGCATATATAATAACATCTAATGATGGTGAAAAGAAAATCGAAGAACCATTTATTGCAATCATTTAGTGATTGAAATACCGGTATACCGAATACCGGTATTTCGAGAAATTTTGCAATTTCGTAATACCGGTATTTGCTGAGGTAAAATACCGGTATTTTCGGTATTGACTGAAAATAATAAATAATTTCAATTAAAAACTTTTTAATATTTTAAATGTACTTTTCTTTTTCCATGCTACAGAACCAAAATCAATCTATTGATGTAAAAATTTGGCTTCAAAAGCACGAACTAATAGAATATCAGTAAACAAAAGTAGCGGAAAGATTTCAAAATGATATTTTTATTACTAAATGGTGAGATGACTGCATTTTTGTGCACCATGTTTTATTTTTTCTATTTCCCTGATCACTCACTTTCCCTTTTGTGGAAATTTATTTCGAGTGTAATTTTGAATGCATTTGTCCTATGAACAATTTATTCCAACCATCAATTGCAGTAATACCCGTACATCATGCTATTTTTTTTTTTTAAATGTTTGTCTCAATTGTACTGAATTTTGGCAAAAAACTTTTTCTTATTAGTAAAACAAATGGTAATTTTATTGTCACCGGTATTGGTTTGTTGTCATACCTCGATAAGATAATATTTAGAAATTATATAGCGCATTGAAAATTTGCGTAGAGGTTACGCATAATCATTTGTAATATATTTTCTAATATTTACATAATTATAGTTGTAAATAAATTTGAAAAGAACGCGAAAACGAATTTGAGAAACCAACAAGATCAAATTTAGTCAAGTTTATCGTAAATTTCAAACCAAAGGGCCAATAAAAGCAAACATAAACCTCTCTTGGTCAAGAGAAGTGATGTTAATATTGAAAAAGTATCGTCTCTTAGAAAAAATTACAACTAGCTATAAATCTTTTAAAATATTTATATTAATCATACACGTAATACAAAAGAAACACACACACAAAAGGATTTTCTAAAAATAACGCTCAAGAGAATGAACTATTTGAAGATTAAGGACTTGCAGATAATTGGAGAAGGTGTATTGCGCATTGTTAACAGTACCATCGAGCTGCGTGAACTCAGAAAGAATATTTTTAACTGTAGGAAAGTTGAGCACAAAAAGAGTTCCAGGCTTAGAGACAATTCAATAGATGAGTTATGCTTTTTACTACATATTTATTTATTTTTTATTATGAAATTTGTTTCTTTATTTTATATTTGTTCACGATACGTTTTCATAAATAATACAATTTTTGTACAAAATTAGGAAATGCGGCAACGAAACAATATGTTTTCAAGCATTTTTTGAGAAATTTCAAATACCGGTATTAGTACCGGTATCCCGGTATCAAGTTTCAAAAATACCGAATACCGGTATTCAATTTTTGGTCCGGTATTGCAATCCCCACTATCAATATTTCATTTGCCACTGAAGATAGATTTGAACATCTAAAAAAATTTAAAATTTTGAGACACTTTTGAAAATATTTTTAAATTTTTTTAATGAAATCTAAAATTCCTGCATCCAAAACTACTTTTTTTACAATTCGATCTTATTTTATTACTGAAACCAAAAATCAGTTTATTACTGAATTCGGTCTCATTTAAAATAAGAAGCATTAACTGCATTAAAATTTCATTAAAATAGAAAATAATCAGCCAAACCCATTTATTATTTGTCAATGTTGTGGAAAAACGTTACTTAAAGATTTGACGTGAGAAAAGCTTTGAACAGTCAGAAAAGAGCAAAACTATTCAACAATACAACAATTCTAGTTATCGACAGGGAGTTGAGATAATACACTAAATACTGAATTGGGTTGATGAAAGCCTTCGAACATTGAACAAAAAGCCTATATATATATTTTTTATTCAGCTTATAAATTTTGAACAGATGCCATTTTCAGTAGAAAAATCAGCGCTTTCGATAAACATATAACATGTTAATATATGCACATATTTTTTCACCCCATTTTAGTGAATTTGTGTGAAAATTGTGTCTTAAGTTAGAATTAAAAAAAATTTCGAACTGATTTGTATAAACCTTCTCAGCATTTATGAGAACATTTGGTCACCTTCGGTCAAATCTGCTGAGTAGTTTCTGAGTTTTGCGGCAACACACATACATATTTACCAGTATCCATTTCTTTAAAAAAAAAAAAAAAAAAAAAGATTAACATTTATCAAAAAAAAAAAAAAAAAAACCCTATCTTTAACTAATTTTTTTTTAAACTAGCTTAAATAAAATTATATGATGAAATGAATTGACTGAAATAATTTTCTTTTAAATAAAAAATAAAAATACTGAATGAGAAATTATTTATCAGAAGTGTATTTGTCACAGACTAACGACAGAATGTTAAAAATAAATAAACTTCATTTGAACTATGCAGAAAATGTACTTACATGACCAGAGAATTGTTCTTTTCCAAAGCACTTTTTAAGTTGCACTAGAAGTTTCAAGAGGGAAAGTTTTTATTTCATTAAATGAACCGGATGCAAATCCACGATGCGTGAACGTTACAGCTACGCCGAAGTGCAATATAGTATTGATACTTTCACCTTGAATTTTTCCCTTGGATTACTTTTGTTTTTGATTGATTGAGTTAGAGAATCTTTGATATGGTATGAACACATTCCAAACACAAAAGAATTCAAGTTTTGATCTAATCATTTCAGTTCTTTGTTTTGGTTTAAAGTCAAGAAGAAGCAAAGATGATCGCTCTGATACGATACGTGTGATTCAGTTTTTGACAGATACATACCCTTAATTATTTTTTTCTCTCTATTTTATTAAAAAAAAAAAAGAACCTCAACGAAATTCTTTCCAAGTAAGCTTAATATTTGCATTTATTGACGTTTTTAAATTTAGCAGAACTGAATAAAGCAAAAGCGCGTGAAACGAAGGTTAGCTCCATACAACTCAAAGCATTGAAAACAGAATTTCAATGATAAATTTACAGATATTGTACATTTCATTCTTATTTTACTTTTATTTTTAATTGTATTTATTTATTCATTTATTTTTATGCCTTTTGATTTGAACGCTCTATATATAATCAGCTTAGGTGAAAATATGTAGTCTTGCAATTTATTTATCCATTTGCGACAGAAAATGCACTTTTTAAATGATTGCGACTTATAATTCAAAACATTGAAGTATTTTCGCTCTTCTTTTCTTTCTTTGTATCTCTTGATCTCTCTCTCTCACTCTCTCTCTCAATATTCGGCTTTCTCTTATGAACACACTGATATATTTCGTATAAAACTTGTTTTTCGTACGACTAATTGGTGAAAAGAGAATTTATGCCACTAATAGTGATAGGACATGGCTGTCATTAATCGAAAACAAATTTTGTATGCAACTTAACTACACGATCTCCTCAATTTTTCATAATTCATCCATTTAAGCACCACAAAATTACATTCAGAGCTATAAAACATTTGCGAAGCAGGACTCTAAGCGGAAAACAGTTTCTCTCAGTTCAGAATGATGGAACGTAAGACCAATAGTTTTGGCTTTTAAAACAAGATTATAGTCCATAAAAACATTTAAATAAATCCTTAGGAACAGTATCTTACCAATTGGAGTCTACTAATTATCAAATTAAAAATTGAAAATTGGTTTAATGTGCGAAAGTTCCGGAATTATAATGCTCTAAATAATTGTTTTCGTGATACAATTGTTTCGATGTAGACTGCATTTATTTATAACTTAGGTTCCGTTCACAGATTCCTGAATAATAATAGCTCACAGAAAAGACTAAGTTCAGTCTAAACAATACTACCACGAGAAAATGCTTAACAGCGCAATTAAAAAAAAACTTTGTTAGGCGCTCTCCGTAAATGAAATCACTTTTTCCAACTAATTCGACCCCCCCCCCCTGCGTCACTCTTCGCCTTACCCCTCTCCTTTATCACATGTCACGCAGTTTTTCATAAGCATATTGTTATAAAAAATGCGTAATTTCACACTTCTTGTTACCCCCTTCCTTCCCCTAGCCACAAACTGACACAATTTCACGAGAACTCATCTCCCTCAAAGAGTGACATCATTTGCAGCCGTCCCTTAGATGTCTACATAAATAAATTCCGGAGACAGATTTCGCATCAATTGCCGAGAGTGGTCTATTCAGTAACGGAGTTTTGGGGACAGTTCATCACTTAACCACCTTAAGGACTACAGTGAAGTCCCGTTATAACTGACTTCAAGGGATCACATCTTTCTTCCGTTGTAACGGGAATTTCGCTGTAATGGAATTCAAGAATCAAGAAATGAAGTTTTAATTAAATTGGGACTGAAAAAGTGTCTTTTGTTGACACGGATATTTCGTTGTTTTGGTATTCGTTGTAACGGAATTTCAATCTATTTTGAGACATAAATGTACTCTAAGTTCAAGCTTATTTTAAAAATATTCGAATCCAAATGATTTATAGATTGTATTTTTTTCATGTCATTGAAACATCAGAATATTAATAATCAGCAAGAAAATTTATTGATAAAAAGTATGCTTTTTTAAGCAATCACGATTGCTCATTGTTTTCAATTGGCCAATGAATGGTATCCTATCCTTTTTGAAGTCTACCGGCCTCCGTGAGGGTGCTTCTCCTGGGCGGTGGTGAGGGCGAACAGATTCCGACTCGTCGTTCATGTCTCCTGGAATCAACTTTATTTATATTCGACCTGCTCGACTTTTCACAATCGTCTTTAGAAATCCAGCACCCAGCCCCTGGCATTAATTTGAATTTTCACGCAGGGAATTCAAATTATGTTTTTCTCAATTATGATTGACATGCGAGACATTTGTAGAAACAAGAAACCGAATGAGTATGGTCTTATTGCAATTCATGATTGCGAAAAACATATAATTCAAGACGTCAAAATTAAAAATGCCTGGGGAGTGATGTTTTTTTTTTGTTGAGCAATCACGATTGCTTATTGTTCTCACTTGACTGTTTTTTTTTGTTTTTTTTTGTTTTTTTTTTTTTGATGTCCTATCATTTTATTTTCTCACCGCCACCCTCCGCACCATCACCGTCGACCGGCTACTCACGATGCTGCTCTTATAGCAAAAGCCATCTCCAGGTTGCGTCAATATCCTACACACACGCGCATACATACACAACTACACACGCACACACACACACGCACACACATATACACACAAACACATACACACATACACCTACACACACACGCACGCACACACATATACACACAAACATATACACACACATACACCTACCCACACACACACACCTACCCACACACATACACCTACCACACACACACACGCACGCACACACACATACACCTACCCACACACACACACGCACGCACACACACATACACCTACCCACACACACACACACACGCTCGCACACACATATACACACACCTACACACATATACAAACACATACACACACAAATACATACAGACACCTACACATGCACACACACACAAACACATACACACACACATACAAACAACTACCCACGCATTCATGCCTGCACACAGACACAAACACATATGCCTACACACTCATACACATCCCCCCCCCACATACAAACACATTCAAACACACAACTACTCACACACTTATGCCTGCGCACAGACACAAACACATATGCCTACACACACATACACATACCCCTACACACAACACACATACCCCCCCACACACACACAAACACACACGCCTACATACACACACTCGTGATTGCGAAAAACATAATTTGAATTCAAGATGTCAAACTTCAAATTAATTATTTTTTATTTTATTTTGTTTTATTTTATTTATTTACTTATTTATTATTTTAAGAAAACACCGTTTGTTTCAATATTCTACTTCAGAGCTTATGATTCTCAAAGGGTGAACAGAGTTTAACAAAATGTTTCTCCTCGTAACAAAATTTCAAGCATGATATTACTAGTCACATGCGTTCTTTCTAACTTTAAGGGGGTCCGAAACACAAAACTCGTAAATATTCGGTTTTTTTTTTTATTATTATTTTTTTTTTAACATTTAAAAAAAATTTTTTTTTTTGCTTAAAAGAACGCTTGAATCTTGTTTCTTTCTTAACTAGAGCGAAAGATATAATTATTTTTGTCGCATGTATTTACCTAACATTATATTAAACTTTAAAATTTTAATCGTGTTTTTCTCCATGATGCAATTTTTCGCATTTAAACTCTTATAAGTCAAGAACTGATAAAGATAAAGTAATGAAATTTGGAGCACATCTTTTTCAAAGTTTACTTTAATTTTTATTCGGCAAATTAAAAAAAAAACATTTACGCTAGAAAATGTGATTTTTAATTCGCCGAATAAAAATTAAAACTTAGATATTTGTGTATAATTTCTTGAAAAAAATAAAAATTGACCAAGAATATTTTGAGTTTTAGCTATTTAAAGCAACCCTTTTTTTTACCCGACTGCGCGTGCGCGACGCAAAGGAGGGTAATGTGTTTATCAGTGTATGTATGTATGTCCGTTTCTATGTGGCGTTCTAGGGGCTAAACGACTTGGTCAATTTTGGTAATTCTTACGTCAATCGATTTGTCTTAACCTTGGGAGTGTCACTAAACACATGACAGTAATCAAAATTCACCATATCAACAACCAGTTGACAAAATATGGCAGTTCGGGATCGGCGCACGTTTGGTGTTGCACACTCTGTCGCACGCTACCTGCGTGCGACAAATGCTGGTAGTTTTCGCTGCCTGAATTTTTTTGTTTACTAAGTCTACTAATTGGGATCTTATAGTGACCGAGTGGTCTAAGCGATTGCTTCTCCCACTTGAGGCGGTGGGTCAACACCCTCGCTCCGGATGTACTTTCCCCTCTTTCTGATGTGAATTCTTTCATGTGTTCTTTATTTGTATTCTGTACTGTAATAAAAAGTATATTATGCGTAACGAAGGCAAGACACTCAGATTGTAGTCCTCATCAAAATAAACCCGTGAATAAGTACCAAACGAAAGAAAGTCTACTAATTCGATTTTCATCTCTAACATGTTGCATTTGTTTTTGCCTTGATTCAAGGGACTGAGTTTCGCGACGTGTACTTTCTCGACAGACTTTTTATTGTTTTGCGAGAAAGATTTGACTGATGGGGGGGGGACGTTTCTGTTTTTGCGTCCTTATGAGTCATACAGGCTGTTTATATAGCTGTGCTGTGGTTGACTTCGCGCATTTTTGTCGAAGACCAAGCGCATGTAGCTTTAAGCGGAGTTAGATCCCTAGAGGGACTAATTATCAGTAGTTTAGACCACCGCAAGTTACTTAATAGACCTCACGATACAAACAAACTCTCTCAATGAAATGACAAGATTGCGAAATGTACCGTATCATAATCATAATAACTAAGTCGATGAAAATTAACTAAAAAGTGACAAATAAAAAATTATTAAATAAAAACAAAAAACCCGACTGCGTAAAAACCAAAAAAACTAAAAAGAAAAATGTATAAGCCCAGTAGTTTAGAATAAGTCCTACTGCATAACTACACCGTTGAAATAGTTTTATAACCGTAAACAGATAAGACAAATCATAAATTCAAAAGCAGAACAGAATGATCAACAGTCGGGGCCTTCAAATTTTACGGGTTTCTTTGAATCAGAAAAGAACGGGCCTCGACTGTTGACCCTTCTATTCTGCTTTTGAATTTATGATTTGTCTTATCTGTTTACGGTTATAAAACTATTTCAACGGTGTAGTTATTCAGTAGTACTTAATAACATTCTAAGCTACTGGGCTTATACATTTTTCTTTCTTTCTTCTTTTTTTTTTTTTTTTTTGGTTTTCACGCAGTCGGGTTTTTTGTTTTTATTTAATAATTTTTTATTAAATAATTAAAATATATTTTTTTAAATATTTACATTATAATTTTGCTTATAAATAGATGGTGAATCAGTGCAAAAAATTTAAAAACTCAAAACTGTTTAATATTTTTTTTTTTCAAAATGTGTACCGAACACCTTTACAGCGAAGTTCATTTAAAACACAGTATAATTGTACGAAAAATGAGAAAAAAGCTCTTTATAAATACATTCAAAGAACACATTTTCGGAAATATAATCTCTCAAAAATATATCTATTAATTCGGAACTGAGCTTCGGATTTATCCACTGTCATTCATGCTAAGCAACTTCAATCAGCTAAAATCTGTCGGTTATTTTCGTTATCGACGTCTGCCGATTCTTTTCGACACGAAATATACAACACCGAAGTAGTAAAACAAAAATAAAAGTTTTTTTTTTTTTTTTTAATCTCCGTGGAAGTTGCTAGCGTGACACGAAATGGCACGAATCCAAAAAGAAAAAATAGATCCGGTACACCACGTGTAGAACTTTTTCCTCTAAAAACTTGGTATTTCCAAAAAAACACTTTGATCACCAAAAAATCTATTCATCTCCAAATTTAGTAACAACTCTTAAGATATTTTTGGAAATAAAATTGATTAAAGCTGCGGTTTCTTCGCAACGGAGCACAATTTCATTTGCGAAAAAGTTTAAATGCATAGAAATTGCTTAATAAATTCTTGCTTTACGCTTAACCATTTTTAAAGACGTTTAACAATGAAAGCGCTGTAATTTCTGTTTTACTATTTACAATGAAATATTTATTTTTTGAATTTTGTAGTTAGAATAGCAGGATTTCGAATGCTAGAATATTAAGAGAAGAACTAGTTTCTTGCTGAAATTATTTGAAGATTTTTTTTTTTTTTTAATGGTAAGGATATTTATTTTTAAAGATATCTTTAGTTTTAAAACGTATAATTCTAACTGATTGATTTATATTTTTCTTACTAATACTGTTACAATTTACACGTTAACGTATATTTGAGAATAAAAATTTATTTTAGTCATTTTTCTCACTTTTCCTAACATTCATATTTATTCTTACAAGTTCGAAAATTGAAAATAAATAAATAAATAAATAAAATTCAATAAAGAAGAAGAAGAAAAAAAGAAAAATTTCAATTAAAATAAAAGAAAGAAAAGAACCAAATTGAGTTATGAGAAATCACTTTCTTATTGACGTTTGAAGACAGGATTTTTTTTCAGCATCTGAGTCACACACGTTACCACACTAGGGCAACCAGAACAATGAATTAATGGGCATCAGGAGTCCATCTCCACAATCAACAGAATCTGCGGGTTTTGGGATTTCAACTCCATTCTCAACATACTGATCCTAGATACATGTTTCGAAATAATCCAGAATAAACGAACATTTTGCTGAAAGTTCAAAAACGTTTTGAAAAATTGATACTACTTACCTATAAAAAAAATTATATAGTCATATGACGGCTTCAATGCCAACTTGAGGACTTACTAAATCCCGAAACCCATTAGAACTAGTTATAATACCGCTCTGAGTGTGTGCTTGACGTTCTTGCTTCTTTAGCGGTAAAATTATTCGAATAAATAAAGGAATGCAATCAGACTAGTCTCTCGCGTAGGAGAGCAGACTAAATTTACCCACAAAACGCATCTCACCATATGGGATGACTCCTAGGTGACGATAAAAAAGGATCACAATTTCTTTCTTGCTGAGAGGGAGAATCATTATTTATCAAAAATAGCTTTTGCAGGACAAATACAAACGGCTTGAAAACATAGTACACAATTTTTAAAAAACGGTAAAAAAATTAATAATAATGATAATAATGAATATTTTTTTTTTAACTTTCATCCTCCACCTTAAAGGTCATCCACCGCACTTTTAGCTTAATTTGCTAAAGAAATGTTTTACGCGAAAAAGATGTGTAATTTTTAGTCTGAAAATTTTTACCAACATTATGTTTTTACTTAAAAATTAGTTTTACATCATCATTTTATGAATATTATGATGATTATATTTCATTTAATTATGGCAAGCGCGGATCCAATGGGGGGGGGGGGGGCATGGGGGTCATGACCCCCCCCCCCCCCCCCCTTAGCCAGACCAAACATTACACAACAGGGCCTTTTTAATCTTCCTGTTACTGAATTTTGTGAAGGAGAAATTGAGGACCACTCAGTATGTGAACAAATTTAAATTATATCCAAGCACAAAATTATGAGGGGGGGGAGCAAGTGTTGGTCAAGGGGGAGGTCATGGGGTCATGATCTACTCCCCTTAACCAAACCAAACATTACCCACCAGATCCTTTTTATTCTTCCAGTTACAGATTTTTTCGAAGGAGAAATTGAGGATCACCCAGTTTGTATAAAAAATTTAATTATATCCAAGCATAAAATTTGCGGAGGGGAAAAGCGTGGTTCCAAGAGGGGGGGATCATGAGGGTCATGACCCCACCCCCCTTAACCAAACCAAACATTACCCACCAGATCCTTTTTAATCTTCCAGTTACAGATTTTTTTCGAAAGAGAAATTGTGGATCACCCAGTTTGTGTACAAATTTCAATTATATCCAAGTGCAAAATTAAGGGGGAGGGGGGGAACAAGCGTGGATCCAAGCGGGGGGAGGTGTCATGACCCCACCGCCTTAACCAGAACAAACATTACCCACCAGATCCTTTTTAACCTTCCAGTTACAGATTTTTTCGAAGGAGAAATTGAGGATCACCCAATTTGTGCACAAATTTAAATTATATCCAAGTGCAAAAAAGGAGGTGGGGGAAGCGTTTTTGTATTTAAATTAGAAATATTTTCGTGCTGAGAGCTCTGGCTTTAAGCAGTTTGAAGCAGCATATTGCAGTCATATATAGACTGCAATGCATATCTCAACACAAAATACCTGGTACCTCTAAGAAACGAGACAATGTAGAGGCTTTGCTTAAAAAAAAAGTAAAGAGGGGGTTGGAGCAGGGGTTAAAGGAAAAAGTCGCGAAGTGGACACGGGAAAAGAATCAAAATCCAGTTAAAGATTTCCCTCCATGTATCATAAAACTTGTCGAAGAATGTGACAAGGACATGTATCCTGGAATAAATTGCCTTCTTCGACTCATAGCTACATTGCCAGTTAGTATTGCCACAAGTGAGCGAACCTTCTCGACATTGCGGCGTTTAAAAACCTGGTTAAGAGCCTCAATGTGTGAGGAACACCTTGTCGGACTTTCTCTCTTAAATACCCACAGAGACATTGATGTAAACATTGACCACATAATCACTAGATTCGCAAAGAAGTCGAAAAGGAAGTTAAACTTTGTCTTGCGAGAAAATGTGTGGAAGAAAACCGTTCAGAAATACTAAAATAATGTTTGGAGGGGACCCCGAAAATTGAAAAGCGCTAACCTTCACCAATGTTATTTTTCATAACAAAGTTTTCATGAATTTATTTTCAAATGTTTTTTAGGATTCCTTAAGGTTAATTAAACTACTTTTTAATGCAGATATTACACACGAACCCACTTTTGATGTGGAGGTAAAATATGTTTAACATTTCAAGCCAATTTAGTAGGGGAATGTGGGGCGAAGTGAAATAGCAGGGCAAAGTGAAATGGTGAAATATCTACTCCGTTTATAGCGCTACTTAACTAATGATATTTCAACTATGTAGTAAGATGTGTCATGTGTAGTCTATTCCAGTCGAGAAAAAATTTCCTCCGAAAATCTAATCGTATGATAATACAAGCAATTTTTAAAAAAAGATACCCAAATTGTAATGTTTTGTTGTAACTCAAAAATTATTTTGATATAATCGAATGATGAATTGGGACCTTCCAATATTCGGTGCAGTATTTATTTAGTTAATATTTAGTTTGAATAAAAATGACAACAACGTGTATAAAGTACAAATAAAGTAGTATAAAAGAGTTAAAAACTCAGCAAACAGCTGTTTCAGGGCTGTCATATGCAAGCCCCTTCATCAGTGCAAAAAAGAAGAATTAAAAGTCTACACAATGTGAACCGAACGATAAATGAACAAAAAATGGAAGGCAGCAAAGTAAATAGGCATGGAAACCGGAAACACATGCGTCACAGAACACCAACGACACTTATAGTGCGGAAAAACGTCACAAACAGAAAAAAGTTTTTTAAAAATAAGATTTCCATACACTGGGGAAAGGGGGAGTACTCGACAAATCGTTAACTATTGAAGTAGAATCTTTCCAAATGTAATAGGATTCCCAAAAATCTAAATCATAAATCGAGGAACACCCATGAATATCCTTGGCAGAAGAAAAATCGAAAATATGATTGAAAGACCAACAGTGTTGTGCAATCGAGGAACGTTTTAAATCTTGCTTCTTGACATAATTTTCATGTTCTTTAATACGGAATTTAAGAGAACGTCGGGTCTGTCCTATGTACGTCATTTGACACTGACAAGAAATACTATAAATGCCCCATCGGTCAAGTTCCGGAACCTGGTGTTTTAGTTGTGAAAATTTAAGTTTGTTGATAGGAGAAAGTTTGTTTTCGACTGCTTTTTTTTACAATATTTAGTTTACTTGTGTTTTTATTATTTCTCACAATTAGTCAAAGTCACTCATTCAATCATCTAATAAATCACCCGCGTTTTATGTACTTAGTAATTTGATCAAAAATATTTTTCACAATCGAATAGAAGATATTTCATTCGAAAAATATTTCAATTTTCTCTTTGCCCCATGGAAAAAAAAGTGAACATTTTCCACTTTTTTATTTGAAGAAGCAATTTTACTGCCAAAAATCAAAAATAAGGTTTCAATGCAAGTTTTGTTATAAAATACAATGTTTCTTCTTTATGTACTGTAATTTTCAAAACAAATTTCCAATTTGTTCATTTTGAAAAAGCTCAGTCATGTTAACTATTTCACTTTTCCCCACATTCCCCTACTAAAAACCTTGTATAATTTCACCGAGATGCTATAAAATAAGCGGTTTCAATTAGAAACATTGTCATAATGATTATAACACGAGGGTAAGGTTTTTAATTATACCCATACTTCATTTGAGTTTGTATGAATTAATTTATGTGTTAGCTATAAAATATTATGCAACTAAGAAAATCATACCTTCATAACGTGTAAGTTTTATTGTATTTAGTTTATAGTATATTTTACATTAGTAGTATTGTATTATATTTTATTTTATGTAGAAATTATTTCTTTCAAAGTAGTTGTCGATTTGTTCTTAATGCCCTGATACAGATGACATACCAATTTGATACTAAATGCCGTTTCTATTAATATTATATAGCTTAGCCAAGAAACTACCAAGCAATTTTTTTTATTCTACATTTTTTTATAAGCTAAAAAATAAACCTATTGTTTCCAAAATAGCTTCTTGGATAGAAATGACTCTTCTAGGCTACACATTATTTTAAAATGTTAATAGTTGATTCCCCAAAAGAGGAATTAACAGACGAAACGCGGTATTAGGTTCTTCGATGAATTAAATGTATTCTGCCGCTCTGGCCTCTGACTCCTGAAGTACAGTTGACTCTTTTACCTGAACACCCAGATATTCTGAACACATTTTGATGGTCCCGGGAATCACCGTATGCATTACTTCCGTCTCCCCCTATACTGAACATCCTCTTAAACTGAAGACTTTCGTTCGGTCCAATGAGTGTTCAGAATAGAGAGAGTCTATTGTACTTCCTTAGCAAACAAAATATTTTTAATCAAATATGCTTTGTGTGTTTTGTGTTCTTTTTCATGACTGAAAGTTTTTTATTTATGTAAAAGAGAAGTCAATTAAAAAATTAAATGAAATAGTTGCATTAATTTATTCCATTGGGAGGGGCCTGAACCCCCTGGACTTCCACTAAAATCTGCTACTGACTATTCAGTATGGTATTTGTGCAATTTGAAATTCTTGTTCGTTTTATAATTTTTTCATTTTCATTTTAGTATAATCTAGTGCGTTGACCAACATATATGACTGCTGCTGCTCCTAGTTCAAATTAGAAAAATCAGGCCTCCACAAAGTTTAAAAATTGTAACATTTAGAATATACATAGTTTTCTTAGAAGCATACTGTATTTTTTGTTTTATATATGCTAATAATGCAACAACGATTTGTTGGTAAGTAAGAAACAAACACAAGATTTCAATACCAACATTTTCAGATTCTTCATACATAACGAAATATGCTAAAACTACGATTTAGACCGAAGAAACTCCTTTTTTTGACGAGCATGTCGTAACCCCCCCCCCCCCCAAGATACCATTGTTTGTGGGCACACGTTTGGTGACCCCCCCCCCCCTTAACCGGAGCCCGGATCCGCCCTTGCCATCATCTTTGGGGAGCACCCTGCTTAACTGTTACAACGCAGGTCATTGAAACTTGACCCCTCCTTTCAAAAATTTCTGGATCCGCCCCTGAACTATGGTACACAAAATAGTTGACTTTTCGAAGACCATAAATTTAAATCGCTATCATTTGGCATCGATTGCTGTTATTCAAAATTTTTAAAATATTTGTTGCTTAAATAGTATTACTAAGAATGACTTTTTACTTCCTTTTACAAAAAAGGAAGTATTGTATTCGTGAAAAAAATTTCACTCAAAATTCGGCCTTAATTTCCATTTTGCTCACCCCCGAATGAATGTTGAGTTTTTTTTTTTTTTCAACCCGACCACCCGCAGTGCCTAAGAACGTATAAACACCCGAAATATCCATTTTGACATTCCCCGAGATAATTACAACGACTTTTCTCGTGACGTCCGTATGTAAGTATTTATGTATGTGAGTATTTGCGTATGTATGTCGCATAACTCAAGAATGGTTTTCCTAGAAAGTTGAAATTTGGTACGCAGATTCCTAGTGAGGTCTAGTTGTGCACCTCTCTTTTTGGTTGTATTCGGATGTTCCATAGGGGATCTTTTACACCTTTTTTGGGGGGGGGGGGGGGAATCAATGATAATTTTAATACAAACACTAGAGTGGTGTTATAATTTATGCAAACACTTGGAAATATATCGCCAAGCTTTTGGTTGCCAAGTTTTGTCGTCGACTTAGCGACAAATTTGGCGATTTTTTTTTTAAAATCTGGTTTCAATTCTGTCATTGTTGGTGATAGTTAGAGAGTTAACTATTGAATCATATTAAAATTGCCAATAATGGGGAAATAACTTTAAATTGGTGTAAAAGGAAGTCATGTGATGACAGCATGACATCAGCTCGTTTTTCTCAATTTTAATATCACGATTTCATGCATGGCCTCTGAACGTAAAAGAATTAATTTTAACAGAATAAATTTATTTTGCATTAAATCTCCTGCAATGAAGAATGAGTTGACAAAATGTTATTAGAAAAAGTTCTTACCTGTCTTAAATGTCCCCTTTTCCACAAGAAAGTTTTTATCCATATGAATAACAAATCATGACCTTGATCAGTGACCACTTAATCTAAACTTTCTTCTTTTAAAACCACTTTTATGAACTAAATATTAACATTTAATCACAATTCAGGATTATAACATGATTGTTTGAGGAAATTTGGCTGTACACATTTTCGTACACACTGATTCTTATCGGGAAATCTTGTACGAAAACAAAGCGAACAAAACTGGGTTATTTCATGCAGATTCAACGGATGAGTGCGCTCGACCATTTTCAATTTTTTTGAAACTCATATCCCAAAAAGATGCATATATGAATGATGTTTAAAACCACTTTTATTTTTTCTCTAACCTTAACCCTTGATTTTTTAGAGGTCATGAAAAGTGATTTTCGCAGTCAAAAATTGGACTTTTAGACCTTTGTATTTTGGCTAAAATCTATTCGAATTACATTTATGGCAGTTAATTTTACGCTTTGATGTAAAAGTGCATAAGACGATAGTCTTACATGCTGAGTTACGTGGCTGTAACTTAATAATTAACCCATGTAAACCAAAAGGGAATGGAATTAAAAATAAAATTTCTTGGTCAATTGAATATTCCATTCAAGTACTATACATGTTATATATATTGTTTTGTGTATTTGGTTTGTAAAAAAGATACAGGTCTTTGAAATTGAGCAATTTTGCTAGTTAATTTACGCACTAAAACAGAAATAAAAAGTGTGAAAACTTCATTGCACTTTTTTAAATGGTCTATATAATATATTATAGTGAAAAAACATATTTTAAGTATAAAAAAAAAATATTTTAATTTGATAACTTAGAAATATTTCAAGACGAATGAGTAGTTCATACCTGATTGACAGCTTAAGTAGTTAATTTATAGACTATCTACACACAAATTTTCAATACACACAAACATATGCTCTGTACATTAACATGTATAAATTGCCTTAAACATATGCAAAAACATTATATATACAAAATTTAAATTTTAAAAAGTGCATTTTTTATTTCTTGTTTGAGTGTAGTTTTGAAAAAATGAACTCACCTAGTAGTCACCTAGTAAGTTGTAATGGTGACTCAAGTATATGGCGTTTTGGAATGCTTTACCAAGGCACATTCATAATTTGATACTTTGAAAATGTACTAGGAGCAAGACAATGACAGGGGTTCTAAATTTAGTGATCAACACACGCTATGTAATAACTTTTTTGACAATAATGGGCATTTTCTTTTGATAGTCTTTTTAGTAACACACTATTCTTCATACCTATTGCGAGGTGACAATAATTTTACTGCGATAATATTTAAATACGGTGGCATAAAGCAGTGATTAAATGTTGTATTGGGAATTTTATTTGCAGAGTCGAACATTTCTTGCAGCATTTTTTCAGCTAGTTTAATATACTGAATGCTCACAAGGATACATGCAATGTTTAGTAGCAAAATAGCAGAAGGTATACATTTTTGTAGGAATTAAAATGTGACTTCTAGTAGTTCTTTGCAAGCTTAGCTTAGTAGTATCAATTCTTTTTAGGGTTCTTCTGATTCTGTTACAATGTCCATTACCGTGTTATATTGCATAGAAATGCCATTCAGCTCTCAAGTTGACATCCGTTTCGTGATAACATAAATTAAGAAAGTTCTTTCTATTTTTGTTGTGTGTTTGAGTAAAGTATTTCAATACGCCACATGCTGTGTTACCACCAGAACTATAGTATTACTGTGTGAGTTCATTTTCTTAAAACTACACTGAAGCAAGAAATGAAAAACGCACCTTTTTTTTTCCTTTTAACTATGTAGATAATGCTTTTGCACGTGTTTAGGCAAGTTACATAAGTTAATGTACAGAGCGTATGTTCGTATGTATTGAAAATTTGTGTGTGTAGATAGTCTATAAATTAACTACTTAAGCTGTCAATCATGTATGAACTACGCATTTATGTCCAAATATTTCTAAGTTATCAAATTAAAATAATTATTTTTATACTTAAAATATCTTTTTCCAGTATAATATATTACATCGAGCACACTATACGTAATTTAAGCAAGTGCAATGAAGATTTCACACTTTTTATTTCTGTTTTAGAGTGAATTTACTAGCGAAATTGCTCAATTTCAAAGACCTGTATCTTTTTTAAAAACCAAATACACAAAACAATATATATAACATGTATAGTACTTGAATGGAATATTCAATTGGCCAAGAAATTTTATTTTTAATTCCATCCTCTTTTGGTTTACATAGGTCTAAAAATGTCATTTTTCTCAATTTTCTGATCTTTGAGGGGCTGTAATTTATAAAAGGAAAACAAACACACAATTACAACTATATTTTCTCATTAGTGTGACTCCAGTGATCAGTTTTTGCCATATTTCACTTTGTGTTTTTATCCCTAAGCGAGTTATGACCCTTTGAAATGAGTAAAATTTTTACATTTGACCTTGAACTTTAGCCTGCTGCCATTATTTTAATTATTATGTTACAGCTACACAACTCAGTGCGTGAGTCTATTACATTGTTAAAAAAAACCCTGAAAGTTCAGGTAGTTTTCTGACTGATTTTAACAGAATATTTCTGTAATGACTTCAAAACGTATTTTTTCCTTAAAAAAACAGAAATATCACGAAATGAAATAACGAAAACGGAATTTTTAAATTTCTAGGGTTGCCACTGTGCTGTTCTTTCTTAGTATTCTGATTAGCCTTCAAGTTATGATAAACATAACTTTTTGATAGTGCTTATTAAATCGCACTGTTACATGTTGTTAATTAAAAGCTTATTCAGAATAACAGCTCATATGTCGAAATCGTTTTTACGCCTTTGGCTTTGTAGGTTGTGAAAAATGTTCGCGGCATTTTCAGACAGGCAGATGTGTTTTGATCTCGCAGGTGATTTGTTGTGGGATTTACTTAGTCAGTATTAGAATATTATTGCGGTGTATTATTTTTAGTACAGTAAAATTAGGCCAAAAAATGGCCAAACCCAAACACCCAAAAAAAAAAAAGTGAAACCTGTTGCAAATTACTTCTTACCCTTCCAGCAAGAAGGGGTAAAAAGTCCCAGCACTTTGCGCGTCGGGTTTTGGGGGGAAGGGGGGGACGAAATAATCCTCTATTTAAATAAAAATAATTTCTATTACTTAAAAAAATACTCAAAAGTCGCAGAAATCACACTCTATAATAGTAAAATAATAAACTCTCCCGGAAAAAATTCTAATTAACAGAGGGGTGCACAGGCGGGGGGGAATGGGGGGGGGCTCATGGATCAGCTTTGCGTCATTGAAATTTTTAAGGCAGTTTTTTCAAGGGGTATTTCTTTCTTTTTTGAGGGCTTTTATTCTGGATGGATACTCCGTCACACTTAAGGGGTGCGCCATCGCTTTTGGGGGGGGGGACCCTGAATTTAAATTCTAAAATGAACTATTGCAGTGAAGTTCACGAAAAAATTTCCCTGATTCAAACTTTTCCGAAGTACAAAATGCCTTACAATGATATGGTAATGTCAGAATGATAATTCTAAAAGATCTAAGCGAGCTCAGTAACCAAATTATTTGTGATTGGAGTTATTAAACTGTTTATAGAGCGCTGGAAAACAAAATTCCTGTGCAGCTTAAAAAAAGTCCAAATTGACCAAAGTTTCCCTACTTCTTGATTAACTTACTTCAACTTTTCTACAATCTTTTGCCATCACCGTAAGGGGGGACAAACCAAAATTGCCAATAGTGAGACGGGCAATGTTGCAATTCTGCACCCTCTAAGTCGGTGGGGGTTCTCATTGACAAACACCGAGCTACCTCTCTTTTACGCAGCTGGTTATGTGAATTATGCTAAATATGCAGACATATACTTGCAACACTATCTCAAACTTTTGAGTACATTATGCGATAAAAAAAAATTGATCACATCAAACATCAGCTAAAACATCAGCTATCCAACGATCTAACGCAGTGACAAATTCAGGTAGTCTAGAACCTGTAGTGATTCAACGATAGAACAAGTCTTGATGAGAGCAATGAGCAATACAACAATAGAATGCTAAATATTTACACCTTTTTGTCTCCCATTTTGGAAATCACAATCCGTTTCAAAAGCCCCCAGAAGTTTCTTCCCTCTCAAGTTGGTAGTGGTATTGCTCGCTGATGATAAGGTGAGTTGCGATGAGACCTTTAACGTACGGGTACAAAGGATATTGAAGGCAAACAATTTTGTGGCATTTCTTTGCAAAGGAGGTAAACAGTTATGTCTTTAGCTTCTGTTGCGAGAGTAGTTACTATCTGTAAAGATGTGTAAGCCCAAACCATCTTTTACACCGAATGGTATGAACAGTAAAGATGGAATAACAAATTGTTAAAAACTTCTGATACGAGTTATGCGCTGATCCTCCATCAGTATTCGATGAATCTGGTTTCAGAAGGAAAGAAATCTTGTATCGTTAAAGTGCTATTATCTGAAGCAAAAGGTTCATCCACCATCACAGAACGAACAGCTGGTGTCATGTATGAGGCAGTGAGAAGCAAAGGGATGTAAGTGGACATTTTCAAGTTTTGAATAAAACTCGTTTAAAGATAACATCCTAGGTAGGCTTTCACTGATTTTCTTTTCTAAATCATGCTGTATAGAAGCAACTACCGGGTCTACTAGTACCATCTCTTGCCTCAAGATAGAGGAGAGGTTCACCAACCATTTGTACTGGTTATCTCCAAATTTTTAATTTTGCCACTTACATCCCTTTGCTTCTCACTGCCTCATATGTAATAAATGGAAGATACTTGCTTGGTCATATTTTTGGTAATGATCTGTAAGCTTCAAGGAAATATGCCAGCAATGCATTGTATAGGTCACTTGTAAGTATGGGAAAGCTAGTGTCATTTTTGATGAGTGCAAAGAAAGCACCACAGAAATATAATCTGCGTCCTGTTACAACAGCCAAGCCTTCTGCTCTAGAAGACTTTCTGCGTCTCAAATCTTGTGCTTGCTCTGAAGGGTTCATTGGATATAGTGAATGTTTGAAAAGTCTGAAAATGGACTGAAGTGCTCAATTATATGCTCAAACTGTGTTAGACATAGCTGCAACAATAACGATTTTGCTGAGGATCTAGATTCCAAAAAACATCTTGACTTTTTGTTACAAGATTAGGAGAAATCATTTGAAAGCAAAAAACAGGTCAGCGTAATTTTTGTGGTTATTTAATCGAATGTGCACCATCAGAGAGGGTGGGGGGGGGAGGTTTAGTATATAATTTTGTTTTGGGAGATGAGCTATGTTCTTATGGGGTGGACAGTCCTGATTTAATGCATTTTAGATTTGCATGGAATAATACTTCTACTTGAAATAAAAGGGGGGGGGGGGTGAGGATTTATTTTATTTGACGGAGGGGGGGGGGGGCTGCTGTAGCTTTGAGGTGCACCATCAATCTTGGAGGATGGACGCACTCGATTTCTAACTTTAACTTAGCATAAAATAATGTTTCCATATGAAATGTATGGAGGGGGGTTCGGAAGTACTGCTTCGTTTTACGGGGATAGGGGGGCTCTGTAGCATTGGTGGGTTATGTCATCCCTCTTGGGGGTCAAACACCTTTAATTTCATGCTTTTAAATTTAGTATAACATAATATTCTCACTTTAAATTTACTCTAAAAATTCTGGAAAAATACCCAAAACAGCAATTTTTAGATGCCCCCCATTCAAAAACCCGACGCACAATGGGGTGGGACTTTTTACCTGTTCTTATTGGGAGGGTAATAAACAATTTGCACCAGGTTTAGCTTTTTTTTTTTTGGATGTTTGGGTCCGACCCCTATTTTTACTGTACTATTTGCTCAATACTTCGAACAATAGTTTTAGGATCTCGTGTTATCCATAAAGGCTATTTATTGTATTACTTGTATCCAGATGCAATGGAGATACTTAAATTTAGCACCGCTGGTCACATGTAAGTATTGTTGAATATCTTTGTACATGTTAATATACAAATGTATTTTTCTTGTTAATATGCATTTGATAGAATTCCGATAGTAGCTGATTTAGAAGTTATAGATCTATTATAAAGTTATTGTTTTTGCTCTAACGCATTGAATTCTTGAAAGTCATTAAAACGTTAAATGCCAACATTTCGTATTAACCGGAGATTACCGTGGTGTGCGAGCAAGACAAAAAAAAAAAAAAAAAAAAATCACTCAGGGTTTTTTTTTTTTTGACAGATTGAAAGTAAACATTTTAAATCTCTAAATAAAAGTATTTCTTGCTGTTATATTTTTTGCGAAAAGGCGTAGCAGATTGTTAATCTTTGAAAATACGATTAAAATTTTGACAAGAATAAGTTTTCTTGACTACTTAGAAATCTGGAAACATTCATTACTCCTTTCGGGATTTCATTCATAATAATAAATATAAATTACTTAATTTATTTTATTAGGATCTCATCCAACAACTTATTTGAAATTATTGCAAGTTTCTTGTAAAAACGTTCGGGTAAAACAAACTGATTGATATGTTTAGCCTAAGTATAATGATTATGCATTAAAAACCTATGTTGCTATTCCAATGAGTGAAAAATGCGGAAATCACCGGGGGGGGGGATATACATCATCTGAGCCAAAAATTCTTCACGTGTATGTCAATGATTCTTCTTTTAAACACAGTAAATTGGTATACTCTCCAATCAGGTATATTATTCCATGATAAAGTCAACCGGTTTTTAATGGTATTTTATTTGACTCATTCTGCAAATAAAAATATTCTATTTTTCATGTATGCTTTTTCATGCCACCCCAGACAATGTACGACGAAGGGGATATCGAACAGTATCAGCAGGGATAATTGGTGTCATGTTCAAATCCATCAATTTTTCTGCTGGCACTATTTGATTAATTTGATTCATCTGAGTTTCGTGATTGATGCTTGAAAAAGAGCTGTATGACAGGTAAGTTATCAAGCAAAATTTTCACTTAAAATATATTTCAGTAATAAATACAAATAAAAAAATGTATAGTTTTTGAATGGTTATCTATTTTTCTATTATATATCATTTTAAAGATAGGATAAAAAAACGAGAATGAAATTTCAGTAAAATACGTGAAAATGAGAAACGAAAAAATAGCGCAACGAAAAATCAAGAACCGAAATTTCTGTAAAGATACAGAAAATTTAAATACGGAAAAATAGATGAACGGAAAATTTAAAAACGGAAAAATAGATCAACGGAAAGAAGAGAAATGGAATTTTCGTTAAATCACGGAAAATTTATAAATGGAAGAACAGAACTAAACGGAGAAATGAGAAATGGAACTTCTGTTAAGTCACGGAAAATAATTGAACGGAAACGTAATATTTACGGCAACTTTGCTGCCGGTACTTTATCCGTTATTTTCAGGAAATTTTTTTAACAGTGTATCTAATGTACTTTAACATCAAAATGTAAAATGTTCTGCCATGATTGTTATTTAATTAGATTTAGGCCAAAATGCAAAGATCTAAAAGTCTCATTTTTGACCACGAAAATGACTTTTGATGACCTCTAAAAAATCAAAGGTTAAGGTTAGAGAAAAAATAAAAGTGGTTTTAAACATCATTCATATGCATCTTTTTGGGATATGAGTTTCAAAAGAATTAAGAATGGTCGAGCGCACTCATCCGTTGAATCTGTATGGAATGACCCAACTGAAAACGATAAAAGAAATGATTTCTATTTTTTACCGGTAATAGTACTTGAAAATCTCTCTCTTTTTTTTTTTTTTTGGTTTTTGAACCACATTAAGGTTATTGCTATTGACCACATTTTAAAACTTATTGTTATTAGAAATGCGATTTTCAAATTCAATCGCCAATAAATCGGATTTTTCAGTTTTACATTTCAAAATCTCTGCAGAAATATAAAACTCAAGGTTTTTTTTTTGCAACTTTTTACCCTATAACCCAACGTTTTTTTTTTCCTCCCAAATTTGTACCGGGAGTTGCACACATCTGCTTCGGATTTATAAGGAACCCCTTTTTAGCATGCTCAAGTGGAGGAAGTTTCGGAGAGAAAACGAATAGAAAAAATGATGAGATTAGTTTAATTTTTAACAACGTTGGTTCTTCTTTAAATTAATTCAAAATAGATTTAATGCCCTCAACGATCCGAAAGGAATACTTGTCTAAATGCTTAATGCTCTTAAAAATTACCAGAAACAGAAGTTTGTTTTTATAGAAATTTTAAATGTATTTTTTATGCACAACTAGCGTACATTACAATATATGCAAATAGACAATGTGAAACAAAAATGTGTCAAATATATACATTTTAATCAAGATTTAAGAAAAAATCTCCTTAAGAATGGAATAAATACTTTTGTGCCGAAAAGTAAAATAAGATATAACAACGTTTCATTACACGAAATTGGCACATCTGAAAATTTTGTGTAATAAAAAGTAGTTATATCCCATTTTAACAATATCTTAAAATCTATACAAGAAACTTTTATGAGTAATATTTCTTTTACGTTTTTTGTACTGTAATGTAATGACAACCAATAGTTATAACAAAAAGTATTTTAAAATAAGACATGTGCAGGGGCGCCGTAGTTGGTAGGATACGTACGGCAATTGTGATACCAAGGTGGTAAGTGTTCCGTAAGATACAAGGTTGTAAGCAACAGTATCTTTGTTGTCAATAATTTTCCCCAATGTGCCATGATTAAAATTTTATCTTAGCACACTAAGTCTTAACAAGTTCCTGTGCCGTTGGACATGTGAAAACTAGAAATACGTAAAGAACGAGTTATAAAGCGTGTGTTCTTGTAGGTGTAACTCACAAATGGTGATGTTATCGGTGGTTTATGTATAATTAATTCCCTTTTAAAACATTTTGTACCCCTGTGATGTTTCAAAAGAACTTACTTGGCTAAGTATACCAACTAATTTGTTGTAAAACGCAAATCAGCATTAATGTGTTAAAGTGTTTTTCAATAATTGTCAGAAGTTTTAGTTGCAGCGAACAGCAGTCTCAAAATGAACAAATTGAAAATTTAATTTGAAAATTACAGTACATAAAGGGACAGCAATGTATTTTATAAGAGAGCTTGAACTGAAATGTTATTTTGTGTTTTTTCCAGTAAATTTGCATCCTCAAGTTTCCAATTATAACTTTACCCAATACAATGTGGCAAAATGATACTTAAAATATTTTTCTGATGATATATTTTCATTTTTTTTCCTAAATATTTTTCATTGAAAAAAAAACCGAGTAACTGAGCGACTAGATGAAATAATTTATGAATGTATAAAAAGCAAGTGAATTAATGAGTGATTAAATTAGTGTATAAATGAAATGGTAAATGATAAATTAATAAGTGAATGATTAAATAAATGAATGCTCAAGAACTTATTAACAAGTGAATAAATCAATGAATATGTGAAGGAATCAATAAATGACTGAATAAATAAATGAAAAAAAAAAAAAAAAACTATTCTGCTTTGCTCAATTCACTTTTCCCGTATGCACTTGACACAACGGGTATGTATGTACGACAAAGTAAAAATCAAAACATGCCTAATAATAAATACATAAATTACCGCTCTGAACATCATCTCTAGGCCTCAGTTAATACTTAAAATGTTAATAACCATACATTTTCATTCAATAAAAACAAAAATAATTTTTAATATTCCACAATATCAGTATCAAATTTTAAAAATGGCTTGTATTATCTTGAACCTTGATCTTCAGAGGTAGGGGAGAGTGGCAATCAATGGGACATGAGGTCGAATGGGCAACTACAAATTCCTATAAATGTACTTGAGAAAAAAATGTTGGTACAAATCGATAGCAGTAGAGATTCAAGTAATCTGATACTGTTATTGTTCTTCTGAGTTAAACCATATTTGTATCTTTCTAAGAGCAGGGTTAGCACAAGAATCTGACTGAAAAAGAAGCTTTCACTTTCGCTTTAAATTAGCAATTAATTTAAAATTATTCTTTCATCTTCAATTTTTCTGAGCGTTATATATAATTTGATAATTTTTCCTTCTCACTTTAAGATACATTTTAACTTCATTTAAGAACTGTTGTTTGTAAACGCACAATTATGTTTTAAAACCACTGTTGAGGTCGAATGGGAATGAAATGGTAATGAATAGAACAAATTTGTTTTCCTTCTATACACAGAAATTTTTAATTTTTCTTTTTTATTTCAGTTAAAACATCTTAGATAAAAACAAAATTTATCAGTTAGTTCCTTGTGGCACTTGGATCATTAACTAAATTCATTTGTCCAAAACTACTTACATAACTAAAGCAAACAAACATTTTACAACAATAACTGATACTAATATTTATTTATTTTTTTATTTATTAGAGTTCCGAGTTCTTATATGAGTTTTATAACTTTGAAGGAGAACAAACCAAAACAGATATTAATAGCTGAATATTAGTTTCTTATGAGCTCAACAATCACGTAAACACCTTTTTGCCGCTCAAGTTTTGATAAATCGCCTGAAAAATAGAAAATTTACTCGTAATACTGATGATTAAATTTGATGTACCGTCGTAGATGACAGTGCTATATTGATGAATGCCATGTAGAAAAAGCTCTCCGTGAATCTTAAATCGTTCTTAAAAATGAGTTACAAATTTTATCTTTGGTATTTTACTCAAAACGTTTTGCATAGAATGGTATTTTTGGTTTCTTCCTCATTAAGTTGTTCTCTCGAACTGCCCTTTTGTGAAACATTCATGTTCGAATTCATAATATAAATTTTAAAAAATATTTCATAGATATTTTCCTCACTTTGAAATAGTATGCCGTTCATTCCCACCAACGACCCACTTCCACCCCATTGGTGGGGCTGAATGGAAGAAATGGATTTCTTTAGTTTCTTAATTATTGTTCAACATCGGTGATATTTTTCAAGTTTTAAAAAGGTTTTTATGCTGCTGAATATGCACTGAACTTATCCTGAGCATTTGAAAATAATCTAATCAACAGAAAAAGCTACAAAAATTGGATGAAAAAACATGTCCGATTCATTACAACTCTCCCTCGCTTTTTTTTTTTATATTTCATAAATAAATTCCAAAAAATATTTCATAGATATTTTTCTCACTTTGAAATAGTATGCCGTTCATTCCCACCAACGACCCACGTCAACCCCATTGGTGGGACTGAATGGAAGAAATGGATTTCTTTAGTTTCTTAATCATTGTTCAACATCGATGATATTTTTCAAGTTTTAAAAAGTTTTTTATGTTGCTGAATATGCACTGAACTTATCCTGAGCATTTTAAAATAATCTAATCAACAGAAAAAGCTACAAAAATGGGATGAAAAAAACATGTCCCATTCATTACAACTCTCCCTCACTTTTTTTTAAAAAAAACATGAATCAACATCATGTTTAATAACTTTGTTAAATTATTTCAAAATAGATGACACAGCAATGAAGTAAAATGTTTCACATTCCCGTCCCGTTTCCCGTATATATATATATATATATATATATATATATATATATATATATATATATATATATATATATATATATATATATATATATATATATATATATATATATATATATATATATATATATATATATATATATATATATATATATATATATATATATATATTATGTATGTATATATATATATATATATATATGTGTGTGTAATGTATGTATGTAGGTGTGTATGAGCTTGTGTTTTGCCTTACAAGTTTTCTGTAGATCAAAATAACATTTAATACTACTTTTACATTACATACTACTTCTAAATACTTTTCTTGTCATTTTACGATACATATGTGTGCCACATTATTTTTGTCATTTTTGAAGTGGAGATATTTGCAAAATGCTTAATTATTTAGTTACGGAATTTTATTGGAAATGAATGTATACATTAGGAATATTTTAATTTTAAAGTTTATGAAAGCTACTAGCTATATAAACGTACTTAGTGTATACAAAAATGTTTTCATACAGTACTGAAGTTTCGAATTGATTTTACAGAATAGTTTTATTTCAGCTAAACTTCGAGTCACTAAAAAAATATTCAGTTAACCAAAGAAGAAAAAACATTGAAAAGCGGCGACGTTAGATTAAATCAAATATTAGCTTACCTTCCTCCTAAATAAAATTTGTGAAGTAGAGGTAATCTTCTTGAAAAGGTTAGTGGATCAAAATAGAGAGAGAGAGAGAGATCGAGGAAGGTACGGAAATATTTCTTTGTTATTCAGCCGAAGTGAAACAAGTGAAATTAATTGATTCCTCTTAGATAAAGGAGTTATTATTTTTCGGATAAAAACATTACTGATCTTTCCCACACTTCGGAAAAGTATTTAAGAAAAAAAAAAGCGATCTCTCCTTGGTGTCTATTGGTTGGAAGCAACTCATGTGACCTCTGCGTCTTCTGACGTCATTCCAAATGCGGCGGCACTTTTGCAAAATAAAATCATTCGTTATACATATTGCGAAGTTTTTTCTTTTCCGTTTTGATAAATATTTCCCCAAACATTCTCATTTGTAAATTTTTCATGAAATAACGCGAGCAATATTGTATTTTAGTTTTAAACTATACGAGGAATTGAAACAACAGTGATGGGGGGGGGGGGCGCGATTTTAAATTGAAGCTTAATTTTAAAATTTAATTTCTACTAGTATTTCTCTACTTCTATTGAACCATGGAGCGACAAGGATTTGTAAAAAAAAATCGTGCACCAGATTTTTTTTTTTTTTTTTTCAAAAAAAAAAAAAAACCACCTTTAGTAGGTATTTCAGAAATGTAATTGCAATAAGTTTAATTAGTTGTTAACAATTTAATTTAAGTAATAAAAATATTAGTAATTATTGCATTGCACATAACTCAGTAAGTCTTTGAGAAGAATCACTGAAAATTATGAGAAGTAATCACAAAGCTAAATGCATCGTCTAAATTAATATTGTTGCTATTATTACTACGATTACTTTGAATAAGGATACATTATTAACACGAAGAGATAAAAGTATCCAAAGTTGAAAGTTTTTTAAATATATTTCTCGGGACCTTTTATGTAAAAAATAAATGAATAATCCCACTCGTATAAACTTCAAGGTGCATGCTATAAATAAGTTCGAAACATCGTCATTTTAAACCTGAGAAAAGAAAATTGGATGGGGAAACGGATTGATATGAAAAACCTTTCGATATACATCTAAATTTATTTTGAAGTAAAAACATAGTAAGAGGGTGCGTCAGCATCTACATGTCAAATTTGGTACCTATGGGGAGCAAAAACCCCTCACAAGGATTTTTTCCTTATACAAATCCAGTTTTCGTCGGATCTTTGCCAAATTTCGCACAGAGGTCATTTGATGTTCAAGAATTCACATACGGGTTTTTCGTCCCCCTATGGAGGAGACCCCCCCCCCCCCCTCCCGCTGGAAGTTTTTGCCAGAAAATCCGTGAAATGGACTGTTTCTGCCTCTCAATAACAATGACTGAATTTTTGGAATTTTAAAGAAATTCAAAGAGGTCTAAATTTTAATTTTTAGTCATAAAATTGCTCTCTTCTACATGTTGCGTTGATGGCAAATTTTACACTTAAAAAAAAAAAAAACCTCTGTTTTCGAGGTAAACCTTGCAACTCCGGGGAGCACAGCTAGTATAAAATAAATATCTGCAAGTAATAACTTTTTGAAGCTGTTACGGGTACTGAAGAATTTTCATATTGCAGGACACCAACTCATTTCTTTATACTATAGTGTTCGAATGAATTGGGACAAAGATATTTTTTCGGGGACTTACAACTTGCTTCCCAGGTAGCTCCAGTGGGTTCCCTGAGTCTTAATGTCATTTGGATGTGAGTTTTGACTGCTTGAAACTAGTGTAGATGAGAAATTGGGAACATTGAAAAAATCTTTAGTTTGTTTTTGTGAGATGAGAAAGTAACATTTTCCATTCCCCTTCATTATATTGTACGAAATAAGGATGCAACGGCTAAAGAGTTAGAGGGGAAAAACGCGAAACATATTCGGACTCGGAGCCACAAATCCATGGTGGTAAAAAACTATTTCTTGTGGTTGGCATTGGAAAATTGAACTTTTGACAACTTCTCTTCTAACCAAAAGCGAGAGGTCTCCGCTGCAGTCTCGAACAATGAATATCAATATCAATGGGCAATAAATACCTCATAAGGTATTGGCTAGTTCTTGTAGATGCTATTTCAGAGTAGGAACTAATCCAATTGTGGAGTCTTTTCTTTCCTCCTTCAGCTTTCACATTTGCCCTTTCTTCGAGGAGGAAATGGTTCAGTTACAATGCATTTCTTCAGACGCTCGTAGATGCTCGATTTTCTAATATCAATCATAGGAGTGTAGTAACTTTTACAGCTGTAATAGATACGTGACTGTTAAGTACGGTTATCTTTGCTAACTTTCTAGGAATTATATCCCATTTTAGCGAACTAAAATGAACGAATGCAAAATTTAACTTACCCTTCTCACAGAAAGAATCTGAAGAATAATTCAATGTTCATAATTTCTCATCTAAACCAGTTCTAAGCAATCAAAACTGACATCCAGATCGCGTTAAGACAGATACAACAGTTTAGTGGGATCTGCTGGGGCTAGCTGGCAATGCACTTGAAAGACCGCAAAAATAGCTTTGTCTCAATTATTTTGAACACTATGGTATATAAAGATAATCTAGATCAGCATTTCTCAACTTTTTTTGACCTGCCAACAGGCCCAAGCGTTTTGAAAAAATTTCCCGGATCGGTTAGTTGTTTTTTTTTTTGTTTATATTTATTTATTTACTTATTCTTTTGGTAAGTGAGTGTGTGTAAAAAAAAAAAAAAATCACAAGCGCAAAAAATTATAGAAAAATTAGACCGGAGAAGCCCCCTTTTTCATCTTTTTATTTATTTATTCATTTATTGTTTGCTAAAAACTAAATCAACAAATAAATAAACTCTCGACTCGCGACTTCTGTGAGTTTTTTTTTCTTCTTTTTTATAAAATAAATGAATAAAATAATAATAAATGAATACATGAAAAAATAAGACTTTATTTGATATTAAAGGAATTCTCCCCAAAAATATTTAAATGTAGCAATAGCAGACAGCTATTTATTGTAATTACTGCCAGGCTAAACACAAAAATCGTATCTACACTTTTTGACAAAATTGAGTTTTTGTCACGAGCTCTTTATAACATGTGGCTCTTTATAACATGTTTCACCTACATACAAAGTTTTATAGTCATTTGTGAATGGGAAATATTAAAAAAAAAAAAGTAAAAAAGTAAAAATTGCAGCAAATAGGGGAAACCCGGATAAAGTGGATACCCCGGGCAAAGCGAATATTGCCTATAACTCCCAAACTGCTCGTTGGTCGACAGCCGCGTTGTCATAGCAAAGGTCATCTGTTGCCTCCCCGTGTGCGTCAAACACGTCAGGACGAGTTCGCGTCGCGCGGCGCCAGTGAGCCGACAGAGTATATTTTTGGGAAAATAATATTAGTTTGCAGGTTTAAGTGTTTCATTTATAACTATAATACTATTTGTGACAGGTTCTTTCTTATGAGTAGGATTTGATGCATGATTATGTAACTTTCAACTATCCGTAGACGACGAGTTTAGACGCTCTGGTTTTTTAACAATTTGGGGTAATATACGAAATACACCGTCAGCTCAGTCAATTCCAGACGAGGACTGCAGTTTCGTGCTTATTAGCACTCAACAGCCCGGCATAGAAAAGTGACTGAGCTGGAGGTGGAAAACGTTTTAAGGAAGCCAAGAGTGCCAAACAAACTGGTAGCTAATACAGAACTAGCACTGACCAGACAAGTTCTTTGTTATGAATAGGATTTGATGCATGATTATGTAGCTTTCAACTATCCGTAGACGACGACTTTAGACGCTCTGGTTTTTTAACAATTTGGAATAATCTCAAAAATTAAATCAGAAGGGCAAAGTGGATACCATATTCACTTTGCCCGGTCATGATCCGAACCTGGAAGTCCTTCAATTTTAAGATCTCAAGACAATGCTACCATTGAAGATCGTCACTCCCATGGGGTCTGAAATAATAAAAGACGTCCAAGGAAATTATGTTCCCGGCCCTTCACCCAAACCTGGATGTTCTAAGAACTACTATAGTCTTTCAGTTTTACCATCTATTCCTGAGCCTGCTAAATCAATAACAACACATAAACGGAAGCTGCAAAGATCTACACTTCTGACAAGTACTCCAGTAAAGGAAGATCAGAAACAAAAATTTGAAAAGCAAGAAAGACTCTCATGAAGTCACTAGATGATGTTTCGACTAAAGCTTCTCAGAATTCTGTTAAAAATACTACCAAAAAGACTGTAAATCCAAAAACTCTGCCATAAGACTGCAAAAGAGAATAATAAGAGCATAGAAGGAAAGAAATTTGAGATGATGTGTGTAAGGTGCATTTTCTGTGAAATATACATAGAAAAAAATGATCGGCCAACGGAAAACTGGATACAAAGTCGTATTTGTACTCAGTGGTGTCAGGAAGAGTGTTCAACATTCGAAAATGGTGATGATTTTGTTTGTGATAACTGCAACGATTAATATTGTAGCAGAAAAATGTTTATTATTATTTTTTTTAATTTTTAAATATGCTGTTATAATTTTGGATGTTGATTTTTTTTTAAGTTTAATTTCTTTCTTTGTTATAATAATAAATGAAATAATTAGTATTGCAGCAAAAATGTTTTTTAATATGTTCCTTTAATTTTCGGTGGTTTTTTTACTTTTAAGTTCAATTTCTTTATTTGTATAACTACAATAATTAGCATTATGGCATTTTTTTTAAATGTGTTCTTGTAATTTTCAAAGTTTATTTCATTTTTAAGCTCAATTTCTTTGTTTGTAATAACTACAATAATTAGCATTGTAGCAAAAAAAATGTTTTTTTGAATATGTTCCTTTAACTTTCGATGGTTATTTTATTTTCAATGTTTAGTTTCATGACAAATAATGCTGTTCGCTTTGTCCTAGTACCGAATCCACTTTACCCGGGGTGTCGGGCAAAGTGGATAATCATGCCATTGTTGACAAATGGCCTTATATCTTATTGTTTAATTAATATTAAGGACAACCGTTATTGCATTACGTAAGTTTATTAAACGAGGGCTGAATATAAACATCTGTTTCAATTCCCCAGTTATAACTACAAACTACAATAATCAAGAAAAGCTTAATGTATTCACGTTGCCCGGGTTTCCCCAATATGGAGGCGTAAGACTTTAAATAGCAGTTTCTCAGTTTTAGCTTAGCATGGCTGTATACATAAGTAAGCAAGCATTTGAGAAAAATCGTCGACAACTTTGAATATTAATCACAAAATTTACACAAGAATGTGTCAGATAGGAACTTAAGGGCGAGTAAAAATCTCTGAGGACCGGTCAATTTTTTCCGCGGTCCGATGCCGGTCGCTGCTCTATAGGTAGTATTTTCCCCCTCCCTTCGTGCTTCGTATTCTACAAAAAGAAATCGAAGCAAATAATCTCCTAAAGTTCCGACATTCAAAAGAAACTATTTAGAAATAAATTTTCTGCGTTCTTATAAAATGTAAGGGTTCCACATAAGTGTTTTATCAATTACTTGGAGTCAAAAAATTATTATTTTTCTTTATAAATGAAATGCTGCCAAAAAAGGCATAAATATGAATTGAAAAGAAGGTTTTATAGGAAAAAGGGTCATAGTCGAATCCCGTTTTAACCAAGTTCAGTGGACCACGGACCAGTGAAATTGTTTCGTCGAAACGAAATTTTGTATACCAGTATGACGAACACATTATTCCTATGTAATTTGAATTAGAAATTACCAAAGTCTTCGCTAAAACGAGATTTTAGCCGTAACAGACGTTACTAAAATGGGATTTGATGTATTAAATAAAAAGAAAATCAAACTACCTTAAGCGAAGTAACTCAGTTTCTATGAGAACAGCTTTATTATTTTTCTTCATTAAAATAGTTGACTTTTATTTTGTCGATTCTTTTAGCTGTAGAAAAGCTGATTCAATTGCTGCATAAGGGTAAAAGCTGGAAGACCCGGGTCAAAGCTTCCAAATCTGAAGCATTAAAAAAATGAATAAACAAAAAAAAAAAAAAATTAAGTAAATATTATAAATTAAACAATTTTTTTCAAAAAAAAAAAAAAAAAACAGTATAAGTAATGTTTGCCTATTAAAGTTTTATTCTTCCCCTCTCAAACTGATGAAAGTAACTGCGATACATTTGGAATGTCCAACTGTCGAAACGAAATTTGTTTTGAATAAGCTGGTTTAAGAAGATTTTTTATGTCTGATTCTTCATTCAATATTGTTTTAAAAAGGAATGTAAGATTTTTTTAATCTAAAACTTCCGAAAACTTATTAATATACTAGCCACCAGCAGCGCACTCCTCCTAAGTACCAGAGTACAGAGTACTCGGCGTTGTAATTCGGGGCTTCGCTTAGCAAAAGAAATTTAACGGACGCTTTTGGTACGTAAATTACCCTTCACAGTAAAATAGAAAAAAAAATCATCGAATCAAAAAACGCATCGTGGCACCCAGATTAATTTTCAGCGCGGTCTAGATCTCCATTCTTAGTCCGCTGCGCACCTTATAACTTAACCATTAACTCTAATTATTCTAAAAACTTCCGCTTTAAACAGAAAAAGGGAGAAATTATAAACGCAGGAAAAGAGTCCCGAACCGCCTTGACCGAGGCAAAAACAACGGAAAGTTGGGAAAAGAACCAACGGTCGAATGTGGCATCATGTGAATTTGCTTTCCTTCGGGCGGTAGAAACGTCCTTGAGAACAAACGTTTTAATTAATACCTCCGCTGATTAATGTGTTAGAAAAACGAAACCTTTTTGAACATGAGCCAGAAAAACTACGATTCTATCGATACCTGGTCCGATCGTCAATTCTCTGGCGTTTGGAAGAAGTTAAGAGTGACACATAGATAGATAGGTACAAAGATACACTCAGATTTTAATACTTTAATACATAAGATATAATTTTACTATTTTGTGTCTAAAATTTTCCAAAACTTTTCTTACTCATTGAATTCCGTTCACCTCAAACTTATTATTTCATCTATTTTTTCTTCAACGGGCATACATGTTGACGCCGTCAAGATGTATTGATTTCATGCTGTCGCCGTCAAGGTAATTAGTACACAATAGAACAGGTGTACCTTCGTCGATACTTGCGCATGCGCACAGTTCTTTCTACCCAACGTCCTTCGCAATGCTGGCCATTGGCGTCGTCAGCTGAAATTTATTGGGGGGGGACCATTCTGACTCTGTTATTCTCAAGTTGCATTAAGAAAAATTCGTATATATATATATATATATATATATATATATATATATATATATATAAGACAAAAACTTGACATCAAATAGAAATGGGTTTGCATTTAATACAATTCTTTTAAACGTGTACATTTTGATTTACATAATTACATAATAAGAAAAAAAAAATAAATACCAACGAATACATTTTTTCTAGACTGCACATGGGATACGAATATCCGTGCTATTTTTTCGTGATCAATTTCGTCCAAGATGTTTTTGTGAACGTAACATAAAGCAACATTATTCAACCACTTTTGTTTCATAGTCGACCTTAGATGCAATTTCAGCTTTCTCAGCGCACTGAAGCTTCTTTCAGCTTTACACGACGAAGGGCGGCACACCAAGAGTAGCCGCACCAAATTTTCAACATTTTGAAACGGTGGACAATTGAATTAACGATTCTTAATGAATGAAATCATCAGAAACGAAATCCAGCTTTATTGAATCGGCCGCTTTATGGAATCAAAGCTGTTTAGAACAAAATGTGACTCATATAAGCCGCGACAACTGTATAATTAAATTTTTATATTACATAGTGATAAACCCTGCAGCTCTAAGTTCTTGGCACAAGTTGGAATCGAAGGAGTTTAATTTGATGTTTTTTAATTAAAAAATTAAAGTATATAATTCATCGTTATGGCATTCACGAACCTACGAAAAACACAACTACAAAAATAAAATAAGACACAAATAATTAAGCTCTCATAATATCATATTTTAATAACGCAACCTTTTAAAGTATTCTCTTAATTTTTTCAAGTTTTTTGTAACAAATGCACTAAAATTTTGCTTTTTTTGTTGAATCCTCCATACACTCAATGCATATGAAACCAAAAAACAGCAAAAACCATGCCTATGTAAATACATTAATTTCTGATTTCTCAAAGTCAGCAGGGAAAGTGCCCCTCTTGATCCTCTTTAATAGACAGGCCTGCCTTGAGAGGGACACCCCACAGATTGAAAAGTACTGGCAGAGAACAAACAGCATTTGGTGTATAATTGAATTCTGATCAGCGGACGATGGGAAAGAGATAGAGAAATGAACTGCTTTTTTCTGACACGTGACAATAAGTTTTAAAATGGTTATTTCAATAAAATTTGTTTAGTAAAGCAGGATTATTAATGGATAATTTTCTTTTAAGCTTTAATAACTAAAAGGGGTATTATTTAATCCATTAAAATTTATAAAAGATCAAACATTAAAAAAAAAAAAAAGTTGAACGCATTAGCTCCGATAGGACTCATATTGTCAAAATATTGACTGTAAAGCATACCTGATAACTGTCTGACCACGGATTATATGGAAAGACAAACATCCGTTTTACAGCCGGAAATGGACGAATCTATTATTTTTTAGCGATGCAGAAGCAGAGTCTCCTTCAAATGAGCGGAATACAAGCATAAAATTTTTACTTTTCCCCCTCATTCAGATAGATTAGTCTTGTCTGGACGTTTGAAAATTCCATACAATCCGTGGTTGGACTGTAGCAGGCATTCAGGGGCTACTCGATAGGTCACTGTGAACTTTCATAAACTTTAATTTCCCAGAAATTTTTTTCTGACGAGTCTTTAAATTTCGAGTAGTTTTTTTGGTGAAATATTGCATTAAAAAGATATTCTCATTAGATGTAGTGATGTGGGTAATTAAAAATTTCATTCGGAAAATCGAGAAGTAACCCCATCTGAATAGTGTAAAATCGGGGAGCTCCTGCATGTATTTACACTAAACAGAATGGTACTTACCTATCACGGTCTTTTGACTTTTTGAAGATGGTTCCGTGGATGTTGATGGTGATTCAGCAGTTAAAAATTGCTCAGGTTCATTTGATGTAGAAGGATTGCTACATTTTCCCATTTCAAGCCACCTCCATAGCCGTAATCAAATATGTAAAAAAAAGGTATTTTTACCAATACAGGAGCGCTCTTCCGGTCACCTACTCTCAAGGAGACCAAAAGACCACATGAAATCATCTTTATTTTTATCGGAACGTTTCTCAATAGGGAAGCTCCTTTTATTTCTGTTTTTTTTTTCTTTTTTTTCTGATCATCTTGCGCTATTTTTTTCGTTATTCTATCGGAAGTGACATCACAGTATCCATCGTTATGCTGACTTATGATTTGCTTTTGAAATTGCACGTTAATTTTTAGACTCCTCCTATTTTTTCTTTTTTGTAACGTAACGCTTTTTTTTGGTCAAATTTGAGATGTCGCAAACACATTTGAGAAACCGCGCTTCGGTAAGGTACTTTGAAGCCACGTGTTGAATAATGTCAAAAACATGACACGTCCTTTCCCTTCCTACCCCAAACTTAACCTTTGACCAGCTAAGTGGTCTTCTAAATTTTTGTGCATCCTTTGGCCAGGGGCAGGGTGCTGTTGCCAGCTGCAAAAAAACGCCAAAGAGGTCTGGTGTCTCATTTTGTTTGGGTAACATCGGGGTCGCTATAAATTTAATCGAATCGGAGAAACGAACACTGCAAAACTCGAAACAGAAACCTGGAAGAGCCGAGAAACGAGATAAGAAAGAAAGGGGCAGAAACTCTGATCCCCGTCTGACTTCTGTTGACTTATTAGCACGAGAGTCGTAAAAAAAGAAGAGGGGGGGGGGTTGTCCATCTTGTTTCAGTATCTCAAAGTTGTCCCGTTGTTTCCCCTTAAACAGCAACAAATATAAATACTCTGGAATGACTTTCAAGCTGGGGAAACGACTATGGATGGTTGACATATTGCACTCGGGAGAAGGTGTCCCCTTTCTAGCATCCTCCACTGAAGCTAGTATGCGCAGAGCAGCGCAATGGTTTGTCATTGGAGTTCACTTTCCGACTTTCCGTTCACTATACACTTCAGCTATTTTGTTTTTTTTTAGTTCATTTTTTCCGATGTTCATTTCGTTTTATTTGACATGAATTAAACATGGTAAATTGTGTATTATGCACAGGGCCCGATCAAGCCAAACTGGTGCCCAGGTCCTGAGTATATGTTGGTGTCCCCCCCCCCCCATGAGAAAATCCGCTCAATTTTAAAGTCAATGTTTCATACTAGAAACCTAAATACTAGAAACTACATTTTAAAGGAACATTACTGCATTTGAAAGGAAATCTGGGATTTGAATACCAAACACTTAATAGTTACCAAACTAATCACAGTTAAAATTGCCTCTTAAGGCAAAAAAGAATTAAAAAACAATTTAAAACTGCAAAAAAAATCTTACTAATTCTGACATCAAGCTTTAGAAAAGCTTCTTTCTGGCTTTAACACAGGCAAATGTGTCGATCAAATAATCGAAATCTATGTTTGATGTCACAGAATTTTCAGTGGTCAATAAGGAAAACGCCTGTAAATTATCCTGAGAAACGCAGCTTCTCAAATGATTTTTTATTCTTTTCAAAAATGAAAAGGAACGTTCACTGGAACAGCTGCTGATAGGCAAGGTAAAAAGAAGCTGCAAGGGGTGAATCCACATTCGAAAATGTATGTGTAATGTTTAGTGATCTTATCCTTTTAAAACATTCTCCAGCAGAAGGGTTACCTTTTGCAAAAATTTGAAAGTGTGTTAATTCTTCTGGAAAAAGTTCATCTATGTCATCCGAGTAATTATTTTGAAATTCCAGAGCTAAGGGACAACGACTTCTTTACGCGAATTGTTTTTAACTTCATGAGGTTTTGAGCTGATTTTTAAAAAAATTTGAGCCTCCTCTCCCTTAAAGTTGAGAAAAAGTAAAATAAGCTTTAAAAAAAAAAAAAAAAGGAAATAAGTAAGTGAATTTAGGCTAGGCTATTTTGGTGCCCCTAAATTTGTGGTGCCCAGGTCCGTGGACCCGCCGGACCGTGCGTTAATCAGGCCCTGATTATGCAACTGTTTAAAGTCTTCAAAGCAAAAATAATTTCCCCAAAATAATGAATTTCATCTTGACAATTATCGATGGGGTCCGATTTTCAAATATTGAGGGGGTCCGGTCCTCAAATATTGGGGGGGTCCGGACCCCTTGGATCCCCCCGGCCGCGACGCCCATGATGCTGGCACATTTTCCTCCTTCGACCTTCGATTCAGTCGGTTCAGAGCACGTGGCGTTGCAATTTTTAGGCTTCGTTAAGTTGGTTGCTTAGTTATTAGTGTGGAATAGTATTGTTTTAGGGATAACTTATGAATGACTGATAACTGCATTTGTTTATTAATGTAGTACTAAACAAGTCATATCGCAGACGATGTGCGATCAATGTTAGAAATGGCCGAAAATTACTTTTTTCGTCCCTAGACTTTGAAAAAAAAGGACATGAAGTCCAGAATTTCGTATTATCACTTCAATCTCACGAGTAAAATTAATTTTATTCAATGGTTTTTTATGTTATTCTTTATGATAAATTCATATGTTTTGTCCATGGATATTTTTAATGCTGACATCTATTTGGAAATGTACTTTATTTTGTATTTATTTATTTATTTGTTATCTTTACTCTTAAATGTGCTATAAAAACTTCCGCAATTATTCCTAACTAGGCGTTTTATGTCTTTATAATACAATTAGAAGCATTAATTTAAAAAATAAGTCAAGTATTACGCAAAACGAAGAAACTTTCATTCTTTAAATTAAATTGCGAGTACTATTAATACCTTTATATGAATTTCCGATCAGATGTCAGCTTTAAGAAAATATTCTTAGGCTAGAAACTATCTTGAAGAATAACAGAAATAATTAAAGAATGAAATTTAATTCTCGAGTTTAAAGTGAAAATAATACAAATAAATAAATAGATAAAACACCTTGCAAACGTGCTTATTTCATACTGTCATGTCAATGTATCCTGACATTTTCCTGTCATATCAATACGTATGCAATATTACAAAAGCAAGATCATCTTGCCTATACCTTGATTTCATGCTGTCATGACAACATCTTGATATTATCCTGTCACGTATGCAAGATTACAAAAGCAAGATCATCTTGCCTAGACCTTGATTTTATGCTGTCATGACAACATCTTGATATTATCCTGTCATATCAATACGTATGAAATATTACAAAAGCAACCTACCTTGTTATTTTCCTGATATTATGCTGCATACACCTTGTCAGTCAATATTGTGGCACCCTGCTGACAGCATAAATGGAGTAACATAACAAGATTGAGGCAGCATTAATGCAAGATGATTTTTCTTGCATGTCAACCTTTATGCAATACTGAGGCAAGATATTTTGCTTACTGGGCTGCTTTCCTGTATATTAACATCGATTTTCTAACTGCAGATCCTCCCTCGATTAGGATCTAACAAACTTTTACTTAGACTCTTAGACATAGCCAGGGGCGGTCAGAGGGAGCAACTACCCATCCCTAGATTAGAGCAAGTTTTGGGCTGTTTTCTGGCGAAAACGAGCATTTTCTCTCAGTAACTTGAGTCCTATTTTCTCAATCCGGCATAATTTTAGAGGTGCCCATCCTCCAAGGATTTGTCCGTAGGCTGCTTAAATGCCTCGAGAGCAACCCCCATCCACCCCAATAATACCCAATTTTAATCGTGCATTTTTAACCAGCCCATGGTCTCCCCTGAATCAATTCACCATGGTTGACTAACAAAACCTTCTTTCGTGTAATAAAACCAGTTTGTGTGTGTGTGCTTGTATTGAGCTTACCGCGGGGAAACGGCGAAGCTTAGAAACATGAAATTTAGCACACACAGGTAAATTTTGATGATGTTGTGCACCTAGAGGCTCTATTTTTGAGATAAATTGGGAAAAAAAAATATTTGATGTTTTGCGAGATTGTTAGCACTTTTTCCTCTCTTTTTACCCCACAGACTCCGAACTAATTGCGACAGAGAAATATTTTTTGCACCCGAGTGTAGCAAAATCCAATTTCAAATATGATTGGAAATTTCTTTTTAATCGAGCGATTTTTGTATTGCTTATCAATTTTCGAAAAATGCGTTTCAAAATGGACTTTTGCAAAATTTGATTTTAAACTCATCCAGCAAAAAGAAGAAAAAAAACGGCTATTTTGCCATCTTTGAACATATTGAATTCTAAACATTTCACAATTTCAGAAAAAGTTTCCCAAAATATGCAATTAGATTGCTTTAAAAAAATTTTTAACAGGTAGGTTTGAAATGAGGAAATGTGTCTGTTGCCCTTGGAAGGAAGTGGGTCTCTTACCAGCTGAGTGTTAAATCTTGCTTGCACAGTGGTTTAGTGACTTTATGAGCTGAAAACTGAAAAATTCACTTTCAGTCCTGACATGGGCAAGACCAACTCTCAATAATAAATTCCTAGCTTTTTTTGTACGAATCAGCAGAAACAACTTTGGTTCATTGCAGTCCATTTTGGGGAAACTGGAGGAAATTTTCTGGTTACTACATTTTGAAGACTTGAAATTATAGTAGTTTTAATTTTTTTTTTACAACTAGTGATATCATATTATGTAAGAATACATTCCACAGATTATATTTGTATCAATTATAACTAATATAATTAATCTATTACTTCGCGTTTTCTTTGTAAATAATTCCATTTTTAATTGAAACACATTTTAAATACAAATGTTTCATAATGAAGATTAAAACCACATTTTAACCAGATATACCAGGTAGTAGAAACACACACATTTTGGGGTATGGAATAACATATGGTAATAACATTTTTATAATCTTTCAATTTTTTGCATTGAAACACACTTCATGGAAAATTATAAGCTCAACAGAATGTCATTGAGCATAATCTTATAGATCCATTTTCCCCCACTTCAAGTTTTTGAGTATATGTCCAAATTATATAGTTTTTTTGCCTGCTTTTTTTTTTCACTTGACAATGACTATATTGTTTCATGAAAAAAATAGAAAACTATCTAAATAAAACAAAATCTTGAAACAAGGTTTTATAAGTTGCAGTAAATGTTGATTTCTTTCCATGAGACTTAAAGAGGTGATACTATTGTGAATACTGCCACTGAATATTTTCTTAAAATTAAAATAAGTCAAACCAATAGTCAATGGGAGGATCATTTACAACTTTAGAAACTTATGTTTAATGCAATACAATATAATCCTGACTGTATCACAAAAACATGACCACATTCTACAGCAGGACCGAAAACCCACATGCAAAAAACGTGAAGCGCCCACATTCTGGATTACCTAGTATTTTCAAACTCAGCCACTTTTCAGTCCTCATGAGCCAGGATTTTCGAAATTCTACCGTACAAGTAATTGCTCATTTCACTCAACACATTCACCCACCTGACCATATAGATGCATCCTATTTTTAGAGTTAAAAAATTGGCTTTAAGCATCAGAAAAGATAGTACTTATTTATTAACAAATTTCTGCATTCTATGTACTGAGTTGCTTATTTTAGAGGATTTCTTTTGCTTAAATTCATAATCTAAATAAAGTAAACTCCTGATTATCTGCTGAATAGGGTGACACTGTAACCACTGATAAGCAAAAACCGCGGATAATCTGAATAATAGATATGAAACTAGACTAATGTACATAATTTCTACAAAATAAGAATAACTCACACATACATTTAAATTATAGCTAAAACGGTAAAATTGAATGCAAAATATATATGTAAAAGCTAAAAATAAACAATAACACAAAGAGCTCAAGTTGTCGCCATTTAAGATAGCGATTGCTGTTTTTTGTTAGCCTATAAATTTCAGCAATCAATACAACAACAAAAACATTGTAAGGCTTTAGGCTATACCTTTCTGATAATGATTCACTAAATTGTTTCAGAAATAAAAACATTTTTATTTTAAAAACTAACCTATTGTTAACACGAGAAAATGCTGCAGTAGTCGGCCATAGAAATCCAGTGCTTGGCCATGTATGAGCCCAGTAGTTGGCTGTTTCATTTTCATTACTCTTATGGGGTATGAGTGAATACATTCAGGGGTGCCCACCTGGGGGAGGGGGAAGGGGTCATGGCACAGACTGCCCCATTGAAACTTTTAGGGGGGGGGGTGTTTTGAGAGGTATTTTTCTCATTTGGGGGGGTCTCCACAATATTGAGAGGGGTATGCCTTTGCTCTTAGGGGGGTGGGGACCCCTGATAAATTTAAACAAAATATAATGCAAAACTTACAGCACAGCATTGTACTTACAAAATTATTCCAATAATTATGAGAGTTCTGCATTCTTGATGTCTTCATAACATCTATGTTTGTATGATTTTCCAATTTGAAACCAGTTTGGATATGCATCACATGCATTTTTTTTTTTTTTAAATTATTTATCTTCTGCATCACTTACTAAAGTATTATCATATGCTGCAGCAAAAATAGAAATTAAAGAATGGAAAAAACCTGGGTTTTTTGGGAAAGGAATTTTGAAAACATGAGAACATAGATTCCCCCCCCCCCCTGGCGCAAAGAGTTTTAATTGTGCATGCTAAGATAAAGACTGAATAAAAGAATTGATAGAATAGGGAAGTTTGATTTTTCAATTTTATTTTTATATGATAGAGTAACATGTATGAACATCACAGGTGAAAAAAATTTTGCGATACGATAAGTAGTTTTTTTTTTTAAATTAATTTTTAAAGTTCAAGCGCTTGTGACATCAAATGGCATAGGAAGTGATGTCATGCGCTCTTCCAATACGGGAGAAGCCGAAGGACGTGCTTCGAAGACGAAACGTAAAAGGCTTAACTCCTCGCGTTTCTGGAACATTAAACCTCTCATCCTCTTGGAAATATTCAAATATCATCATTGATATTACTCAAGGAAGATTATTTAGATTGTGCTTTAACGAATCCGGCCTCCATAGTGTGTTCAAAAGGATTATTGAATTTCTAAAAAATAAAAATATCAGCTTGCTCAAAATGTCCCTAGCGAAAACAAGGATCTTCGGCGGAAGGCTGCCCATTAGTGCCCTGTTACGTAAGCTCATGACGTTTCAGAAGAGTGCACTTTTGCGTGTGGAATTTTTAAAAATTCATTAAAAATCAATCACAGTGTTTTAAAATTCGGCGATGGTGAATTTTTTAGTTTTGAGGGTCAATTAACAATATCCAATAGTCAAAATATGAACATTTAATAGGTTGCAACTTCCCCATTCATGATCGATAAAGAGTGAATTAATGATCAATACGATTGACCCTTGACTGGTCCATGTTCATTAGAACGAAACTTCAACATATGGAAATGTTGAAATTAAAATTGTAGTTATGGAAACAATTTCACCTCAAACCAAAGCAAGTAAAAATCAGTTTGAAAAGCAGTTAAAAGATTGGCAATTGTAGGCACATCTAAAACAAAATTTATCATAAAAAAGTTACTTTTATTGTAAACGAACAGGAGCAAGACGAATTATATTGGCAGGTCCGTATTTTCAAAGTTTTTCTGGGGGAGGGGTGCAAAGGTTATGAATTCAGTCTATTTTATAGGAAAAAAGCATCGAAACACAAGCAAAAATGCATATTTATGTTTTGAAAATACAGAGGGTCAATTGTCCCCCGCCCCTTATCGCTCAGATGATGGGCCTGTGTGTGGGTTAAATGAAATTGAGAAATCGGGGATGCCATGAAGATAAGCTTACAGCTTTCAACAAGCACATTAGTAAACAATGAATAAACTAAACTGGAGTGGGTAGCAACATAATGCAACTTTGAAAACATGTTATTTTAAAATAAATTCGGCACACTTTTAAACAAGGAGTAAATTTTGATTTCCTTGCAAAGAAAACCCAATGAATTAAATATTTGGTTAGAATCAGTAATACGAAGTGGTAACAACATTTGAAAAAAATTTTCTCAATAGAATACAGGTTTCTTGAACTTTTGGTGAAGCAATTAGTTTAGCACAATGAGCAATAGAAATAATAATCACAGGATTAACGCCCATTGGAACAATTTGAGCAAACGTAACTATTGAAGTATTATCTCTTAATTCCTTACAATGGGAATGCTTAATTAATGTCGATCAAATACTAATTGCAGTCAGATCATTTGTTTTATCACTTTCATCAATGCATCATGATTTAATTAAAAAAATATTTAAAAAACAAGATAAATTATGATTTGGTAAAGACAAGTTGAGTATTGGAACTCATATTCTAAACGCAACGACCGACAGAATTTGCAACCTGTTTTTGAGAATTCTTTACTAAAATCAACATTAAAAGCAGTAAAATGATGAAACGACTCTGTCAAAAAAAGTTGAGACACAAAACTTAAACATTTTTTTTTTGAAGAACTAATGTTAGAAAGGGACTTTTTACTTAAAACAGCTAAATTGCCACTGTGTCAATACCTTACTTTAATTACTATTTGATGAACTTTAGACAATCCATATTAAGAAGGTAGTCGAATACTGGGTACATCAGCAAACAGTATAAAACCAGTGGTTAATCTGCCATGGCCGACTATTGGAAATGCATAAGAATTCAGTACCCAGTGGTCGCCTACCCCTCTAAAAATGATTCAGTCTAAGAAAGAGTTTATTTTTTATTTGAAACGTTATGTTATACAATCCATTAAAACATAAGTAAAAGCAAATTTACAGTAGAACGAAAAAAAGACGAGTACTTAACATTTAAAGGTGATGAATCTTAACAGAAAAATAAGCAGAATCCCAAACCAGGATGATGGACACACCATTTAAAATAAAATGACTCATTTCTACTTAATGAAAAGTAATTACAACCTCACTGTTATTGGATGATAATTGGGGATAAGTAAAGGAATGTGGGAATGAATCATATCCAATTTTGAGTTAAACATATTCTATTTATAAGCAGTTTTATGTCCTTGTGGCCAACTACTGGAGCACTTACCCTATCTTACATTTTTACAAAAAAAGTCGGTTAGCTGTAAGTTATCATCATTAAAAAATAGAAGTGAAAACACCTACAGATATTCCGACCGCCAATAATGGGGAATGAACTGTATACTACTTAATCTGCAGAGAAGTAAGAAAAAGAAATGTGTGAATTGAAAGAAAGCATTTTCAACACAAGAACAAATGTTTATTAAAACACAAATGAGATTCAGTTCAAGAGATTAAGGTAGAAATTAAAATTTCAAAATTCATTGGATTTAAAAAAATAACAAATTTGTTCTGTTTTCTTGGTTTGGTATAAAATATTCACATTTTAATTACATAAAACTGTTCAAAGATTTCACAAATTCATGTAGTAACATTTGAAAGGGTGACTAGAAAAAATAATGACCATTTCATGCGAAATAAAAACATTGAAAAATAGAGCAAAACATTAATCAGTTTTGTATGTATAAACAAATGTAAAAAAAATGAGACCTTGTGAAAGGGATAAATTCATTAAAATAAATTATAAACAAAATTTTCAAATGCACTGAATTCATTTTGTACATTGAGAAATGGATTATTCAGTAATAAGTTTAACCACACAAATTATACCCTTCTTTTATGACTAACTCCTACATCATTTAATGCGCACATACATAAACATAAAACATGTTAAGTGTCTGCATCAGTAACTCAACAAAGATAAATAACCAGAATTCATTTTACAAAAATAACATTAATTGTTATGAATACTTGACATACAAACTTATTCTTTTCTAAGTATATGATACTTTCAGTGGCATGAAAACAAAATTTACAAGAAATAAAATGGGATAGAAAATGACAACAAATAATGTACATATCTATATGAAAATTTTTTTTTTTTTCTTTAGTTTTAGAAAATCACCCCATTTACTAATCTATTTCAATTTATTTATTTATTTATTTATTGACTTTTGAATGAATTAAATTTTTGCAAGCAATAACACTTGAATAGGTTAACAAACGAGTCTCCATAATATATATATGATCTCTAAATTCTATGTTCCATAACTGGACACATATACATAAAATATAAGCTTGTGAAATTCTGTAGCTAAACAAATTTTTCATATTAAACTGCATAATGACAAAACGTATAGTAGATTCACAAAAGCAAATGATTTGAAGGCTTACTTCTTAGAAGAAATAAAGTTACAAGTACTCAAGTTAATATAAATTACTAGCAGTTCAATGGTATGGATATTGGAGTGTTGATGAAACATTAGAAACATCAAGTGAAGAAAAGAACCCATCCTTCTTTTTTTTTTGGGAATAAAGGAAATTAAATTGTGAAACATTAACTATGCTTTTAAGATGTCCATTCCATACAGTTCCCGAAATTGATGATATTGAAAGAGTTGTAGGAAGGAGCATTTTTTTAACAGGGTTTAGTGTAAGAGAGAGAAGTCACTAACTGTAATTTTTTGTTCTAACTTCAGAGATTCTTTAAAAATTACAGATTGTATATGAAATAACAATAATAAACAATGTGATTTATTATTTACCAAATACAATTTTTCATTAAAATGCAGATGATTTTGTAAGATTTGATACAAATGTTTTGGTAACCTATTTCTCAATTTTTAGCTATTTTTGAGGGGATTTTGAACGAAACTGCTGCCTATTTATCAACATTCTTCTAAAACAGCAAAAGATGAAGGTGATATAGAAATTTGATGAAGTAAAAGTTCTCTTAATTCTGAAATTTTCTATTCCTCTTTTTATTTTTCATTCTTTCTTTTTAACAACAGCACAAAAACATATCGCTTGTCTGGAAGGAGAGCGCAACAATAAGAAATTTTTAATTTTCTTTTCTTTTAAGGGCCTTCAAATGATGTTATCTTTTTTGGGAAAATAATGACAGATCTTGATTTTTAATATTAACCATTGGGGAGCACAACAAACTTACTTTTTTTAATGCAAATTGCCTGAAGAGTTCAACTTCAAATGCTTCTCCTGTAAAATTTAATTTTTTCGTATTGTGGCACTCTTCTTCCAAATGAGCAATATGAGCTTATTAATGCATACATTGCAAAAAAAAAAAAAAAAAAAGAAGCAACATTCTACCCTTTTGTACTCAGCCGTATTAATTCTTTGAAAGATTATGGGATAGGCAAAAAATCAAACACTCTTTCAGCTGTATATAAATGCACATGAAAACCTGAAACAAACAATCTTTCAGGGTTTGATTGATATTTATGAGATGAAATACTAGAAAGAATTATTTGCAAGATATGATGAATGCAATACATAAATATTTCGCAAGGGCTATTACAAGTTATTTCACAGAAGTTTTTCTATTGGAAACTCAAAAACAATCTTTTTCTAAAAACTATTAAAAAATGCAAACAAATATTCCAATAAGTATTCTTTTACTAAGGTTCTATATCCTCCTTTTGATTTACAGAGAACATGAGAAGAATTGCTCTTTTGCATCAATCTTATGCAAACCAACAATAACAGTAAGTTGTCAGAAGTAATAAAGAAATCAGCTTTTTGCAACATAGTTAATTATCCAAACAGCTGATAGTATTTAATTATTCAAGTAAATGATCTATTAAACGCTCAATGAATGAAATTAGTACACTAAACATTTTGCATGCTGCAAAATTTATGAAAAAGCAAAACACATTCCTATAAATTCATATAAAGATCATGTATAAATTTACAATGATATTTTGCTTGAAATATTTATTTGAAAAAAATGAAGAACTCACAGTAAAATTTAGTACATATTTTTGCAAAATAAATCCTTTTTTAACTTTGGATACTCTTCAGTCCTCAGCAGAAAAAAAGGGGGATTCTTTAATTACTCAATTATCATGCATGCTATGAAAAAAAACAATGTATATTGATTCGCATAGAATGATATTTTCTCCAAAAATAAAAAATAGGCACATCAAAAAAAAAAAAAAAAAAAATATTTATATCTTAAACTAACATTTTGAGCATAAATATAAAAGCTCCTTTAGCCTACTCTTCTAAATATAATATGATTTCAGAGCATATTTTTTAAATATTAATATTATAAGTGAGATAAAGAAACAATATTTTAAATCACATAAAATAAGTTATAAAAAATGTTCTATCGCAAATTCATGTGATAAAACAATTCACGCCATACTCTTGGTAGTTTAGAGATTATGTGCACAGATACAAGAAATTACATCAATATTATGAGAGTGACTGCTAGCAATTCAGTTGAAAAAAAAAAAAAACAGTGGGAGCAAATCACATAAATTGGACCAATAGAGTAAATATTGATGCAGATTGCAAATCCGACACAAAAATTTCTAGTTGTCATTCGACATTAAATCATCAGAATATTAAAATTACTTTTGAAGTTAAACTTATATAACAATCATATATATTATTTTTCAAATGTGGTTTTCTGTGACAATTTCATAACTCCCTCAATACTCTATCAAACTTCATAAGTAAGGCTTCATTTGAAAGATTTTCCCCCCCACTTTCGGCAAATAAGAAAGAGACAACTCACAAATTGGTTGCTTTGCCAAAAAAAAAAAAAAAAATTCTGTTTTTGATTGCGCATTGGTTCAATGCATATGCAAACATAGGCACAATAGCACAGTTGGTTAGTGCATTCTGAAAGTTGCAAGTTAGAATCGCCAATGGCCAAATTCAGTGCAAGTTTCCGACACACAGTTCAGTTGTTAATTTTACTATGGTAAATTGCAGTATTGAAAATATTTTAACAAAATAGATGTATCAATTTCAATTTGTTTTGTTGCATTATTATGCATTGTTTTAGTGCATAGCATTCCCCTGAGGGAAGGCCATTAGCTTAATTGGCAAAAGCGTTACCCTATTGACTCGAAGGGCATGGGATCAATTCTCTCATAGGCCAGAAAATGTCATTTTAGAATGACTAATCTTTCTCAGCTGAATCCTGATCAAAATTTCCATGTAGACACACTTTACTCATTGGGGTCAGTAATCAAAACCAATTTTGTTTTTGAATTGAAATCAGAAAAAAAATAACATGGGAAATAGCATATCTATTTTTTCTCAAATGTGTTTTTGGCAAGTAGGCCATAATTCCACAATACTTCATAAAACTTCAAAAGTAAGGCATAAGTTCAAAGATTTTTGCACTGCTATTGGTGGAGAACAAACAAGTCACATTTTTTGCTGTTATCAAAAAAAGGGGGGGGGGGGCTTTTGAACTCCTTCTGTAAAGCATAATTGCTTCAATCAGATTGGTTAGTAACAAGAGCCATTATGAGAAGCTGTTCAACTCTCTAAAATTTTTCTTTAAAAAATTGACTTTCTCAATTCTGGATTGAAAATCCAGTGTATGTAACTTAATGTTGAAAACAGTGATCATTTCAAAAAAAAAAAAAATCTACAAATGTGAAACAAGAACAAAGAGTTAATTTTGATAGCTTATCTAAATTAACGTTTTTAAAAGGTTTTAAAAGATATACTGAAACATCACACAAAATAACCAATATGTGATGAATTTTTAAGATAAAAATTTCATAATAATTGCCGTTGAATAAAATGCTTCCAAAATAAACCTTGTCATTTTTTGAGATAACATGTTAATTATTCATGCAGTAACAGGACGGATACTTTAAAATATGTATATTTAAAATATTATTAAAATATTTTTGTGATATATTTACACAAGAAAGCACATATTTATTTTGAAAAAGATCCCTTAATGACATTTCAAAAATACTTAAATATATAACAGATATGACCATTTTAATTTGGTGGGATAAAATTGAATGCTATTTTAAGCCACTATGAACATTAATATCAAAGATTTAGCAAAAAAAAAAAAAAAAAAACCATGACCATCTAAAGAAGTTACATTAAAACTGTAACAATAATATCACAGATGTCTTGGCCACTGACATTTCAATTCAAATATAAAGTTTGTATTAAAATACTTTCGTTTATGGTTAAAAGTCTTCTAAAATGTAACTGTTTTCAATGCATTGCTGAAGTAATTGGCACAGCAGAAAGGCACTCAGTGGCCAATTGAGAGACATATTTTGAAACATTTAATACTGACTCAGTTAGGGATGCTGTTAATTTTGTCTATGACTACTGTCAATTTTGCGAGCTGCAGATAAGCAATGCTCTTCAGTTAGTTTATGTTGAAGAATAGTCTCTTGCTCTTCTCGCTCAGAGGAAAATTCTTCTTCTAAACTCTAAAACAAAAAATTTGAAAGCATATTTAAGATACATTTTTGTAAATATTTCAATATTTGAAAAATAAAATCTGTATCAATTTAACAGAATGAAAATTCAAACCTGTTTCCGAGGTTTTAAACTTGTTTTCCACTCCAGCAGTTCCGTTGAATGTTGTTCTTCCAGCTGTTTTAATTTAGCTGTTTCGTGCTCCATTAACATCTTTCTTTTTTCATTCTAAAAATTTACAGAATCATTTGTTAATTTCTGTTTTCTATTTAGAAGTGCGCTAATATATTTCATGAGCTAAAATGCATAAAAACTAATGCTCTTTCTCAAAATAATGCCAGATTAAACAAATAATCAGTTTACACTAAACTATCGAATATTTACCAGAAAAACAAATTACAAACAAACAAAACATTAGGTAAGAAAATTTTAAATAAATGCAAAAAAAAAAAAAAAAAGACACCCACACATTTTAATGCTATTAAATCTTGCAGGATGTAGGAATCAATTATTTTTCTTGCCAAGAAGAACGAACAGGTAAGCTCTTTTTAGTCCATGAGTTGAATCACACTTTTAGGTCAAAAACACCAACAAATCTAGCTATTTGGACAAATAAGACGGTAGCAAGTTGATGTTTACAAGCTTATTTATTCTCCCAATATTGCTTAATGCTCTTGTATACAAATTTCAAATAAAAAAATGTAGAAACTCCTGCAGTAGGGAGAGTGACACTAATAACTGGAATGAGTTTGGATTCTTTCTGGACAATTTATCCCCCTACTTCTTTTTTCTTCAGATGGATAGGGGAAAACAAGTGAAAACCACAATAAAAAAAATATTATTTTCAAATTAAATTCTAAAAAAGGTCTCACTAACTAAATGCAATAACTACATAACTTTCTTTTGATACAACTCAAATAATTTGAAGCATCCACATAGGACATATAAACATATAATGAAATGAAAAACCATAGTATCTGTCTTTCAAGGTTAATTAAAGTGAATGCTTCACCACAAAAAAATGTTGCTGATGAAGAGACTACACAGTTTTGAAATCGCTGTATTTAACACTTTACATATTTGTAAAATGTTTGTATATAGCATTATCCTGTTCTATACATCAGCAAAAAAGATTCTAACTTTTGTGTCATACATATTTTGTCAAACTATTTTCTAACTGAAATGTGCTACCCCCTTTACTCCCTCTTACCTCTACATAAGTTTAAAATCTTTTAAAATGCTTAAACAGCACAGGTATAATAAAAGCTTATTACATCAAACAATTGAAAGTGATTTCAGAAATCTGAAAACAAGACCACACACTTTCAGAGTTGTCACTGAGTTCCACTACTAAGAACAGTTGCTTTAGTAGCCTGCAATATGAAAAATAATCTCCAAAAAAAAGTCAATTGATGCAGGAAACGGTTTCCAAAATCTTCTCCCATTATTTTAAAAATGGCATTTATGGCATACTACCCCAATACTACTTCAATACATAGACATATTTTGGCTTGTAGTATGCAAGTGGACCACTCACAGGTCGAATTTTCTCTAAACAACAATTGAAAACAAAATTTAAAAAAGGATGCACAATAGGGTGGAACGAAAAAAAAAAGTTTTTGATTTTCAATTTGCCGTAGTGCGGAAAAGTTGCCTTTTCATGTAAACAAGATGTAAAAAAAATATGAAAAATATTGAAGTACGCTTTGAGGTGCCGCAAAGAGCATAAAATTCTGCAAAATTGCAATTTTTGCTACATTTTTTTTTTTTTTTGTAAATTTCAAATTTATCTTTATGCTTCAAATGCTGTCGAAAAGCAATTTTTATGCTCAACAGGTTGCACAATAACTTTTTTCTTGTTGTTCGGATTATATCTTGAGGTGCCGCAAGAGCAAAGTAAGTTTCAAAAAAACGCACTTTTTGCCAAATGCACTGGCAGCTGGGAGCTTGAATCATTGCAGCAGCGGATGTTTAAATGGGGCAGGGCTGGTCGGCAGTGATTTGTGTGAGTGAGGTCAAGCTCAGCTCAGGTGTCAATTTCTTTGTTGAGTTGAGTTAGTGAGTATTGTAAAATTTCGTTAGTTGGTAAGATACTTCATTGTTGTGAGTTGCAATGGCTCAATCTAAACAAGTGCAGACAAGACAAATGTCAGAATGTCCTATTTTTGGAATCTTTAGCGATTTCAATGAGGTTTTACTACCTTCTTACGCAGATGTAATGAAATGCAACTGTTTTATTAGAGACGACCTAAAAAGTGCGGCTGGAAAAGATCTTTCTGTAAGTGAAATATATATGACTTTTTAGTTTCCAGAGTAGATTACATTTGGTCAAGAGCTTCTTTCAGGGTTGCCACAGAAGTTCAAGAATGAAATTCCCTGACATTTCCAGGTTTTCCAGTCGATTTTAGGAAAAATTCTAGGATAAGGATTGTTAACTTACGTTATTTAATATCAATACAATATAATTTTTATTGCAAATAAACCTAATTTATTAACCTAAAATGCTTTAAAACATTATCAATAATTGTTATCAATATCTGGGTTAAGTTAAGACAAACTTGAAATTTAACTAGAAATGCTTTGAAAGACCAGATATTTCCAATTAATACTTTCATCTTTAAATCTCTGCAATTATTTTCTTAAGTTTGTCTCCCTTTCAATGCATACATTTTATTGCTCAAAACTTTTTCTTAGCACTTTTTTTTTTTTACTTTTTCTTACTTTGCAACTTTTTCCTATTGCATAATGATATGTACTAGGGACCATTCTAGAATAACTGAGCATATTATAAGAAATCTCATTTGATTTAAGTCTCCCTCCCTCATTACAGCATGAATAACAGCATTTCGTCAATCCATAATGCTACAAGACTTTTCTTTAAAATTTTTGACCAAAATACCCTTGCTAATACTACACTCTCAAAAAGTGGTGTGACATATTTTTAAAAAAACATTGACGTTTAAAAAAAAAAGATGTTGAAAATTAAAACATCAATGTTTTAACAAAAAACACGATGGATGTTTCCAAAACATCTACATTGCCACTATTCTCAACTGTAACATAAACATGGGAAAAAATTATCCACATTGTGATAAAATCGTAACATCTTTCTTTGGAAAGCATGGATCTATAAAAATCATAGTTCATTCTGTTTCAAAAATAACAATACATGCTATAAATATTCTCTGCAATGATGATTCAATTTAAAATTCACATTCTTAATACATAAGAATATAGAAAATTATTACACTATTCTTCTAAAATCGACTTTTACAATTTAGTATTTTTACAAAAAAATATGTAAGTGCTAATTAACTCAATAATACATGAAATACACCGCCAGCTCAGTCAATTCTAGCTGTGGGCTGCAGTTTTGTGCTTATTAATGCACTCATCAGCCCAGAAAAGGAGTGACTGCGCTGGAGGTGGAAAACCTCTTAAGGAAGCCATGAGTGCCAAACTCAATAATAGTTTGCAAAAATAAATATATAAAGTCCTTCTAATCCAGAATTAATTTAAATCAATTCCAACCATCGAAATGATGGAAAAACTTGAAGGATGCATATGGACTGAAATATCAAACACACTAAGCAATTTTCGGCAAAGTCACTTTCAATGCTGCCATGTTTCCAAAAAAAAAAAAAAAAAACAAGTTTTAACCTATAAAAGCTAAAATTTTAAGGCTTTAAATTTTTATGATCATTCATTTCATGAAAAAGAAAGAAAAAAAAAAGTAAATGAAGGCCATTAAAATGCTAGTACAATCACACGTACTTTGCGAAAAATACTACTAATGCATGGCTTGATTTTTTTTTCCAAAAGAAGCAAAATAAAATGTAATGATATAAATCAGAGCTTCATAATCTACATATGGATTTTTTTAAATATTTATTTATTTTATTAACAGTTTCACCCATCAAATGCAAAAATTGAGAGAGATTTCCTGAAATTTCTAGAAATTTCAATAATTTGACTTTTCCTGAAAATTCCCTGACCATTTTAGGTGTTTCATTTTCCCTGACAATTCCAGGTTTTCCATATTTTCCAGGTGCGTGGCCACCCTGTTCTTTGAGACAACAGGAATAGAAGCCTAATGGATTTTTAGATGGTAAAACAAAAGAATTAAACGAATTTTAAGACAAAATAGGTCAACAGCTGGAAACCTGTTCTAATCTTCCTGCGGTTACTTCCTTACCTATTAAAAATAACCTTTTTGAGAACATACAGGACATAAGTACCGATCACAAATATGTATTGCATATGTGTGTCACTATGTCAAGTGGGACTTACTCACTAGATTTATCTTCAAGGAACCTGGAAAAACTTCTCCACTCCAGATGACTTACATTTGCAAACCGCATATTTCGATTGTACGTGGCAACTAAAAATCCGACTGAAAATCTCAAGACTCTGACTCAGTACATTGTTAAAGTGTAGTAAAGTACAGTTTCCTTTATATGGGCATGGCATTTCACTAAAATTGTTTGAAACAAATAATAATACCGAAATATATTAATAGTAGTCAATATTCCTTCATACATTTTCAAGAAAGGATCCATTTCTTGTACGGATCAAGTGGGCAATGCGTATGCTCCTGTGTGGTTTAACATCAAGTTAAAACCTTCTCGAAGTTACGGCTCTAAACATTTATTTGAACATATCTTACATTCACGATATCTCTCTCATGATTTTAAGAACATTAGACCGGGTTATATAAAGAAATGGGTATTTTGATGCAACAGAAAATCTCCATTTGGCTATGTTATGCAAAGAGAGTAGAAATGTAAGAGAACTTGGATTACCACGTGTGTTGAATGCAAGAACACAAAGTAGAGGGTGAAAATGAAATAACCGAACTCCCCTTGGTAAAACATTTGTCTAGTGAATCCCTCAAAGTGAAACTTGTAACCCCTAAGCGGCTCTTTAAAAGTATGGTTCAGTCGCAGGAGACGAAAAATTGACTCAAGGGTTATTTGGAAAAAAGAGTTATTTGGTACAAAAAAAAAAAAAAAAAAAAAAAACACTTTAATATGTCAAAGAAGAAGACACAAACATCTTACAGATTTAACCATTTATTTACAATCATTAAGAATACTTTAAATGGTGAAAATGGAATTGTTAATGTCTTTTATAGTATACTAGTGATACATGCACAGCTTTGCCCATTGTAGAAAAATTAAAAGGTCATTTGGTTTGCTTGTATATTTAAATAATGTAAGAAGAATTTCTCTGCAATTGGCTTGCCCATGTTACGGTTTCACGTTATGACAATTTGGTAATTTACTTGCCCATCTTATAATTTTGCTCGGGTAAATGTGATTAAAATTGGAATAAAAAAAGAACAAAATCGAATTTTCGAAAAATCACTTTGAGGTGCACAACCCCCATGCTACAAATTAACTTTGTGCCAAATTTTATGAAAATCGGCCGAACGGTCTAGGAGCTAGGCACGTCACAGAGATCCAGACAGAGATCTAGATCTCCAGACAGACTTTCAGCTTTATTATTAGTAAAGATTATGATTTTTTTAAAAACTATTTGTAATTAGTGTTTTTTCCTAATGTAATGCTTAAAAATTGTATTTAATGTCATATTTTGTGCCGTTATATACAGTAGGAAAGCATAAAAAGGAATTTCATTGTTAAATGGACATTTCGGTAATATCAAAACTTTAAGCTCATTGAGGCACCTAAAGATGTTGTAGTAAAGCAATGAAATTTCTTCTGCTTCTTTTCAAACTTAAATGACAATTTCCCCCCTACGGCAAACCAAAAAAATTGAAAAAAATATTTAAGGTATTTTTGTTCCACCCTAATAAACAACATATGGCCCACGGGCCAAAAGTGGTTTTGACGCCCGTTATTTGACCTTGCAGCAATATCTGAAAATACCAGGTTGTCCCAAAAGTTCTGCACCATACAAGCATCGAAATAAAAAGCAATGGTATCAGAAACGCAAAGTATTTTATTCAGCAAAATACAGGCCATTGTGATTCAGGACAGCTAGCCATCGTTGTGCCAAAATTTCAATTTGGTGATGATACCATGAGGCAGGTTTCGAATCGAAAAATTGTTGACAAGCGTGTGTCACCTCGTCATAGTCATTGAATTGTTTACCACACAGGAAGTGCGTCATGGAACGAAACAAACCGTAGTCGGAAGGGGCAATATCAGGGCTATAAGCAGGATGCGGAAGAACCTCCATGCAATCAAGTTCCTCGAGTTTCGCTTGCACTGTTCTGGAGCGATGAGCTGGTGCGTTCTCATGTTGCAGCAATACTCTCTTTCTGTTTGTCAGAGCGGGGTATTTCTGTACAAGTACAGCGTGAACACGCTCCAGTTGTTCGGCATAGTTGTCCCCTGTGACGGCACGGCCCGCAGGAACCAATTCGAAGTGAATAATGCCATGGATACTCCACCAAACACACAGCATGATCTTTTTGGCGAATCTGTCCTGTTTCGCGTGGGCCTGGTATCTTGACCTCGTGGTACCCACTGTTTGCGCGTGTCTGGATATCGGAGAAACACCCACTTCTCATCCCCAGTAACGATTCGTTTCCAGAATCGATCATCCCTTGGGTTTTTCAAAAGTTCTTGACAGAGTTTCACTCTGTTATCGGCCTGCCGTTGGGTCAGCTCATGTGGACTTTGTCTCGGTCGCTTATTCCTGAAGTCCTGTTCAAGGAGCCTCCGGTGCACTGTACTTTTGGATACTCCTATCCTGTGTGCTATCAAACGTGTGCTGGTTTGAGGTTCGGCCAGGACAGCAGCTGCCACAGCGGTCCCAATATCCAATTTTGGCCATCCACTTCGAGGCTGCTCTTCCAGGCTCAAATCGCCAGACGAAAAACGTTTGAACCACCGGGATGCTGTGGATCGATTGATCGTATCAAGTCCTTCAACTGCACAGATTTCCTTGCTAGCAGCTTTCGCACTTAGCCCTTTTTCCAGAGAAAACGAAGCACAGCACGTGTCGCAGTTTTTGAATCACACATCTTTCGCAATTTCACACTACTACTACAGACGCTATTCTCCTCAATAAACATCCACACTATTCTATGACCTCTACTTGTTCCCCTGGTGGCAGTTTTGAGCGCATGCGCATCTTACTGTGTTGTCCGATCCACGTCGCAATCTGCATACCATTGATGGTGCAGAACTTTTGGGACAACCTGGTATATCCCCAAAAATCTTTTTCAGATTTTTTTCAAAATTAAGAAACAAAATGCTTATTTATTTTTCGTTCTAGTCTACAATTTTAAGATCCAACACAGGTCAATTTTATTCCTATTTATAACTACCACTTCCCGAAAAAAATCACTTGCAAAATCGGAATATTAACAAAAATTACATAATAAAAAGGACATTTTCACCAAAGGGCAAATTATTAATAAAATAGAATGTTAAACTGAGTAGTAAGCATCATATGAATATAATATTTTTTCAGCGTTTCAACCACTTTTGTCCATTTATCATTTGCATGTTGAGAATAGGCTCAGCTAATTTTGACGCAGCTAGTGACTGTATAGCAATCTTTTAGCATGCTTCTGGTAAGTTAATTTTCTGACTATTTCGGAAGTAGTACAAAGCATAGTGAGCTAAAATAGAAGGGTATTTATTGTATTATCATAGATTTTTTTTAGTGCCCTCCCTCCAAAAAGCATTTGAAATGGAGATACATTGTTCTGTTTGCAATAGTTTAGTGAAATTATCAACTGTAAAATATTCGTTCTTTCTTTTTGGCTGAGTATTTGTATTATCTTTAAATACAATTAGTATAACAGATTTAAAAAAAAAAAAAAACTTATTGACATAATTAAAAACATGCTTAGATATAATTGAATCAATTATTTCAGAAAAGGCATAAGTCCAACTTATGCAACTTTTCAGGAATCAATAAAAAGTAATTATTTCATTCAGAAATGAGCTAAACTCTACATAAATTTTAAAGACTAAACTGGCCACAAGTAGGATTATTACCTCAACTTAAATTACATTTCGTCACTAAAATTATTTTTTTTCTTCTAATTTGGACTTTCTGCAATAAATATCCTGAAAGACTAGTTTAGAATGATGAAAATGTAAATTAAGTGAAACAAATTTGTTTCAAACTGATTTTTGATAGTAAAAAATAATATAACGAAGTGACAAAAATAATTAGTGAAGTCCGTATTCATATTCATTATTTTAAGAAAATACTTGTATTTTCCTCTTTCTCTCATCTTGTTTTTGTTAAATATTAAAGTCTGGTGTAAAAAAAATTCAAAAGTATAAAAACTAACAAACTGAGATAAAAAGTGAGAGTTTTACATGTGTATAAAACTATATTCATATTCATCAAATACATCCTTCATGGAAATCTATTTTTTATCCTTATCTTGTCTAGTTTTATGCACCAAGGTCGATGTACATATTAGTATGACTATGTTTAAAATTGCACTGAATAATCATCTTGATATGAGTCTTTCTCCAGAAAACGTAATTTTTGAAGGCAAATATTTTTCAATTTCAAAACTTTTCTATTTCTTTTATTTTTACATGAAAGTGTTACCTACTAGAAGTAACCATAAACAATGGCTCAGCTAAATTCCAATTATTTTACTCATAAATATCAAAAAAAAAAAAAAATGCCTTGTTCACAGAAATGAAAAAAAGAACTTTTAACACTTAAAAATCAAGGCCAATTTAATATCAAAGTAGTAATTTTGTTAATTGTGCAAACAATCAGCTATTTCAATGATTCGTGGGAATATAATATTAAGCTTTCTTAAAGTATGGCTTAATTAGTAGGTTCAAATGTATAATAAAAGTATAGTATTTAGTAAATTCAGGGATAAAAACAGCTCAAAGTCAAAAAAGAGGAAAAATTACGAAACTTAAAATTGAAATATATATACAGGGTGTTCTGATTTAACCTGCAAGGCCTTTATTTTCACAACCATTAGTCCTAGATGTATATTTCCACATGCAAAAACGTTCAAAATCAGATGCAGAGTTAAAATAATGAAAGTGTGAAGCAAAAATAAAAATGAGTCAAAAAATACAAAATTTGACTTTTTATACAGGTCCTAGGTCCCCTAAGTAATATTTAGAGAAAAAATCTCCATTGAAAATTATTACTGACACAAAAAATTCGACATTTGTGCCAACAAAACTCAAGAAGATATTCCAATTTTAACTTTCAAGGGACTATACAGAAGATGAGATTGGACCTTATCACCCTTTCAGAAGAATGACAGGTCATCAAAGTAAGAAGAACAAGGTATTCATATTTTTCATCACTATTGAAAAATAAATGCAAATGTTATGCTGTGATACACAAAAACACTATAAAACATTGAACAATTTAAAACACTACACTCTATACACACATATAATTTTAAATACTTGTTAACCGGTATATTTTCCCCCAAAAGGTGTTGTTGATGGCGAGTAAAAAGTGACAAAACGCTGCGTTTCGTATCTCGATGAATATTGGTCGTACTAATTTCAAACTCTTTGTGTTGGAATTATTTTTCAATGGAGATTATTTCCCTAAATATAAGTTAGGGGACTTGGGACCCGTATAAAAAGTTTGTATTTTTTGACTTATTTTCATTTTCATTTCAAACTTTCAACATCTTAACTCTGCATTTGATTTTGAACATTTTTGCAATTGGAAGTATGCATCTAGGACTAAACGTGGCGAAAATAAAGGTCCTGCAGGTTAAAACAGAACAACCTGTATATTGTTCTTCACATTGCGCAAAATTATATTGACACTATACTGTCTTTTAAATACTAATAGATAAATGTTTTTTGTTTTTTTTACTAGTAGACGTGCTAACAAATGAATAAATAAAATAAGCTTGCATTTATTTAAGATTTTGACAGACATATCAATTCCATTTACCATTTTCAATCTCCCATAGTCCACAAATCAGGTGAAATTAAAACTTTATAATGTGACATCTAATGCTATAAAACTTCCATATAATCAAACACTTAATACAAGCTGAATAATTGGACCATTATTACAAAATGGCATTATCAGTGTGGCTAACCTTGAAGAAACAAGTTGCGGACCATTTTGAAATTTTGTGGAGCGGCTGGGTATATTCTATGAAAATCATTAAAAAACTAAACCCAATCTAAAACTTTTTGAGTTTTGACGGTAATTTTAAGCACTAGCATAAAAATGATTATTTTTTAATTGATAAAAAAGTTTTAAACACTATGTCATGATTTGAGAATATAGGCACCTTTAGTTTCCTATATTTACATATCTGTCATAATAAAATAGTACAGTATAAATAATATAAATTTCAATTTATTAAGATATTCAAGAGCTACCTTTGGTAAGTCTGATAAACATTAAAACTAGATTTGAAGGTTGGCTTAAATTAATTCGGATGGAATGGAATAAACATTTTAAAATGGGCGTGGCAGTCTTCATAAAAAAATTAGTAAATAAAGTATAAGAAGGGTTGAAAATATTAGTCTACAAAAAGGTATTAATGTCTAAGCAGTAGAATGGCATAGCAGATAAAAATGAGAGAGTGTTAAAGAAGCGGATGCAATGGGATTTCAAAAGCTACTTCTAACGATTGTACCATCTCTCTCCAGCACTTTCCTCTCTCCACCAACAGCAAGTTACTTTCTTTTTTCTACTCAGGAAAGAACGTGTGCCTCAGCAAGAATCCTGATGGGAAGGTCAGGGCAGAAGAGAGGTGAGAGAGTATTTGCACGATCACTAGAAAGTAACTGCAAAATGGGCATGGCAAAACAATGAATGTACAAGTCTTCAGCAAACGCACTTGGAGGATGGACACATTTGATTTCTAACTTTAACTTTGCATAAAATAATATTTCCACTTGAAATGTATGAAGGGGAGGGGGGTCGGGGGTTCGGCTTTGTTTTATGGGGAAGGCATTGGTGGGTTGTACCATCCCTCTTGGGGGGTAAGCAACTTTGATTTAATGCTTTTAAATTTAGTATGACATAATATTCCCACTTGAAATTTACTTTATAAATTCTGAAAAAATATGCAAAACAGCAATTTTTAGATGCCCTCCATTCCGAAACCCGAAGCACAATAGGGTGGGACTTTTTACCTGTTCTTATTGGGAGGGTAATAAACAATTTGCAACAGGTTTGAACTTTTTCTTCAATGTTTGGGTCTGACTCCTATTTTTACTGTACTATTTGTGTCATAAACTTGAACAAGTCGAAAACCATGAATTTAATTTGCACCTCGCTACAGCTGCCTTTTTTAAGCAGTCAAATTTAATGAAAATTTAGCAGAATTTTATGTATGATATCATTGAATTATTGTGGATTCTCAGATACCTCAATTTTAATTAAATGTTGTTATTATTTTAAGTTATCTGCTTTGCTTAATTAAAAAAAAAACAGTGAGTGTATTAAGTTATACTTACCAATTTCATACTTAGGTTACTTTTATGCGAACATTTTCATTCATAGATTTTTGGTCATTACCTCTGCAGAAATTAGTTATGTATTGTAAAATTAAAAATATTATCTCCAAATGCAGTGCTATGTAAGTTGTGCGTAATTTTTTTTTAAATGATTTTGACACCTTCCCCTGTCCTCCACATCACACACACACACTTTTTGAAGTGGTCCTCAACATAATCAATACTGGACTTAGTGGCCCACTGTTTCAAAAAGATTGTGCATCTCTGCTTAGTCCAACCTTTTTGAAGGAACACTAAAGAAATAAGTACCAACACTTTTTCATACAATTTCTTACTGTCAGACTTTTGTATTTAAAATAACAGTAAAAGATGGCCTGAGTAAAAAGAGAGAGACGTCATATTCGGAATATTTTTGATAGGGTGAAAATTTGGCACTCATTTTCAAAAAAAAAAAAAAAGAAGAGCGAACGCAATAAGGTTACAAGAATTTAAAAAGCAAAATTTTATTGACATTCACTCAGAATGGAAACAATAGTGAAAAAATTGTAGCACAAACAAACTTATTGTAAAACAGTTGTTTTTCGGCATATTTGGTTGCCATAAGTTCCCTTTGCTTCAAAATAGTGCCTCTAGTCACTTTTTTAGTTGCCAGAGACAGCTCTGCACTTTTCGAGAAAAAAGGTTAAAGTCAAGAAACTATTATTAGTATTTAAAGGTCCTATATGATTATAAAGTTTAAGGCATTGCATTAACAAGTGATGATCTTAGAACTGTATTAAGTACTACAGTAACCCCTCGTCACACTACTCCTTGTTATATAGTGCATTCAGGTACGTCACACTTTTCGATTGTCTACCAAAAATTTAAAGTAAGAAAATATGTTGCTTGAAATTTGAGATCACTTAACCAAAAATATTGTATTTCTCAGGAAATTTCTTTTTTCTCTTAGCTAGTGCAAACAGGCTGGTATGTTTCCAATCATGTGAATTTGCTTTGTTTAAGCTGCTACTTAAGATTCTTATTTCAGAAAAAAAAAAACCATTATAAATATTTTCAATTTAAATTTTCTATTTGTAAACATTGGCAAGCTAATATTCTGTTATTGTTTTTAGAGAAAGTTGCTGTAATTGGATTATTAACCAAATTGAAGACCCGAGAATGAAATGGATGCTGTACTTTAAAACAAAGATTGGAGTGTTGGGCAAGTTAATATCAAAGTCGATGAAGGTACTTTTACATGCAGGATAAAAACTACTGAACTAATAAAACTAAACCCTGAATAAAAACTAATTCAGGGGTGGATAAAATGGAAAGAATAATAAGGACCCAGACATATATTGGATATGACCAGCACATAACGACTTATACAAAACTAAACAGAAACAAATCACCATCATTTAGCCTATAATAGATGTTTCTTTGGATGTTTTTCTACAGAAATAATTCTTTTTAAACTAAGTAATCATATTTTAATGAATAATTTAGCTACTATAGAGAGAAATACTAAGTACTTTAGATTGTATTTTTTAAATCAAAGAAAATTGCCAAAGCATGTTTATTATTTTACTGCTCTTTAACTTTTGTAAGCAGATAGAGGAAATCAATTGCTAAAATGTCAGTAGATGTGGCTACAAGAAGCCCAAGACAAGCTGCACAACAGCAATATGAAAGCCACATATCCCACTTTCATAAAACAAATAATGTATTATGTGCATAAGTATCTTTTAACTTGGATAATATGTTGTTTACAACACTATCTGTTGACACTTTGGAATATTTCATTGAAGGTATTAGTAGCTCCCACTTCTTCAAGTAGATACAGTTAAAATTTAGACATTCAGACCAGTAATTTATTTTACTGTATTTTAAAAGTAGGGCTTTAATTATAATCACTCTGTACATAAAGAGAAATAAAATTACAAAGAGAGAAGATATATTACCTGTAACTGCTCTAACTCTTTTATTGTTGTTTCTGCAGCCACCCGTACTTCTTCCAGCTGTTTTTTCTGTTTCAGATCATGACGCATTTGCTCAGCTTTATATCTCTTTTTCTCTCCTTCTTGAAACTATATAGATGAAAAAAAATATCAAATTTTAAAAGGATACTTTAATTTCTTCTAAAAAATAAACATTTTCTAGAATTAAACTCAGCATTTATTTCATAAAAATTTAGGAGAGATAGTTAGAGTTGCATTTTTAGACCCCATGTCTATTGTGATGGGACCACCTCACTTGTTTTGTTTCAATTTTATAATAATTACCATACATAGTTTATTGCTAAAAAAATGAACTGAAACATGAAGAAACTACTTGGTCAAAACAGTAAACTTCAAAAAAGGAAGATTTGAATTACATTATGACTGTTGCTTCAATACTGATTTTTCCCACTCACATTGTTAACTTTTAGCCTTATTGTTATTAGTTATGGTTTTACACTTTACTTTTTAAGAGAAAAATCTGTAATTTTATTTGCCAATCTCTTTGCTTTCCTTCTCAGGCTTTTAGGGATGAGCCATACCCAAAAGCTTGAGCTTGTGTCCCAAATGAAAGTGAAGTATATAATTTCAAATAGCTTTTAGGTTACAGCAAATGGTAAAATCTTCATGCATCAATTTAAATGCAAAGTAAACCAACAAACACTTTGGATAAAAATACATTAAGATCAGTTGTCACTTTCAGAATATGAGAAGTGCTTTTAGTGGCACACTTTCACAACTCCCCTCCTGTTTCTAAGAGTGATATTATTTGTGAACACTCATTAATTACTGCATCTCAAAAAGTATTGAAAGGATTGAAAACAATTTTAGCCTTGAAAATAGGCTTTTATGGGAGCTGATACTGGTTAGGTTTGGGGGTCAATTGCTAAAAGGGAAGAGAAACAGAGGAGCATTATTCTCTGTAAGCTAAGCATGACTACTATAGCTTAAACTAATGGAAAGATTCAAGCAAAATTCAATAAAAATATGGTCAACTGGTTCTGATTAAAGTTAGTGACAATAGCTCAAAAAAGGGAGAGATAAGGGAACCATATGAATAATAAGGGAACCAAGCAATTTCCGCAAGATTTATGTACTTAAAAAAATTCATGGGTTTAAACGAAAGGATGGGAACTAATGGTAACTTTTTTTAAGTGCTCATCATTCAAAGGGGTAGTGTCATTTCATAATTTTCCCAATACGAAGAATTCAAATGAAATTATTTCATTGTCAAACATTAAATTTTTTCATCGGTCCTTTAAAATACACAGAAGCAACACTTTACAGAATACATAAATGTGAAGAGAAATAAACGCCTTAGAAGTAACAGTGGTATATACAAAAGTCACATTGCAGAAAATGATAATTTTCAACAGCCAAATAACTTTTAAAATTTGTATAAAATGGCCGAAAATAAGAATGAGATTTACCTTTCTAATTTTTTCCCTTTCTTCTTCAGATGATTCAGGAACATGAGTTATACGTAAGCTTTTCCTAAACATTAAATCTCTAGTTTTCATTTCAGCTCGAATTCTTTTTGGTAGTTGTCTTCTTTCAATTGTTTGGAGTTTAAGCAATTCTTCTTCTTTACAAGCATTCATTCGTTTAACTTGTTCAAGCTCCTAATACAATGAAATAAGAAAAGTAGTTTCTACTGAAATTTTTATGAAAAAGTGATCAATGACACCCAGGATGAGAGAATAGAAAATAAGTCATAAATAAGAGTATGTAAAGAACATAGACTAAAATTGGAATATAAGTGCAAACTTAACCCAAAAATGCTTAACTTTAAAGTAAATTTAAATTAATTTTGGGAAATAATCTCACAAAGCTATTGCTAGGGATGGCCTGCATCTGAGTTCTACAGGGGTCAAAATGGTTAGTGGTTTGGTTTTAGAGGCTTCAGAATCAAAAAACTAAGTTGGAATGGGGGGCATGGTTTAAGGAGCAGAATTCGAAAGGGTACTAACTAATGGGATTTTAGTAGAAACGGAAATAGGGTGGCTAATAAGAGAAAAGATTTTAACAGTTGGGATTCAAACAATCGTGCAGCATTAAATAAAAGTAAGATGTGCTTACTTAAGGTTTTTTATACAAATGCTCGTAGTATTAGGAACAAGATGGAAGAATTGAAAAGCATAATTATAGGCGAGAGGTTGGATATTATTGGAGTTACCGAGACATGGGCTACCGAAAGTGATGATTTATTATCTATTGCTGGGTATAATTTGTTTAGACAAGATAGAGTAGGTAAAAGAGGTGTGGGGTTTTATTTTATGTCAGAGACACTTTAATTTGCAATGAATTGGTAATTAATGATAAACCTAATGAGATTGATATGATTTGGCTGGAGTTGATTAGTAATAAGGGCAAAAAACTATGTTTAGGGAATATTTATAGGCCACCCAACTTAAGCCAGGGTCAAGACGAACAGATGTTTAGTATTATTAGTGACATTTCTAGCAAGGGGTCAGTCATCATAATGGGAGATTTTAATTTTCCAGGAATTGATTGGAATAATTTTTACCATAGTAATAGCAGAGAAGAGGAATTTTTGAAAGTAATTGGTGACTGTTTCTTAGATCAAATTGTAACTCAGGGTACTCGACAGGATGCTATTTTGGATCTAGTTTTCTGCGACATGGAAGGCTCTGTTCAGGGGTTATATGTAGGGGAACGCATTGGAGATAGTGACCACAACAGTATTAGGTTTGGGATTAAATTTGATATGCACAAAGTAGAGAATTTTAGGTTTGTGCCCAATTTCAGAAATACTGACTTTGTGGCACTTCGGCAGAGTTTGAAAGCAGTTTTTTCTTTTGGATTGGACAATAGCGATGTGAATCTTCAATGGGCAGAGTTTAAGGAAAAATTAGCGAATACGGTTAGGGATCATGTTCCTTTTAGGAGAAAGGGTGTCAATACTAAAATTTGGCCAATGTGGTTCTCCAGGGAAACTAAAGATGCTCTAAATTACAAGCAAGCTGCTTTTCATAGAGAAACAGGTCACAGTGCAGATAGGATCCAATATTGCAAGGCAAGGCAAGGCGTAAATTTAAGTATTTGGTACGGATTCAGAAAAGAGAGTTGGAGCAAAGACTGGCAGATAACATACACAGGAATCCCAAGAGGTTTTTTGCATACGCTAATTCGGGAAAAGTTCGAAATAGTCATATTGGGCCACTGGTTGATGAGCACGAAATTTTAATTCAAGACGATAGTGATATTGCTAATGTTCTTAATAACTTTTTTTCGAGTATTAACGATAACTGTATCTCAACAGTTGACACCAACAAGACACAAGCTATAGTACAGCTTGAGGACTTAGTATTTTCCAGGGATGACGTTTTACTTTATTTGAAAAAAATTAAAGAGACTAAGGCTCCGGGGCCAGATGATATTTATCCAAAAAATTTAGTTGAATGTGCAGAGGAATTAGCAGATGTAATCGCAAACATTTTCAATGCTTCTTATAATTCGGGGACAGTGCCAGAGGACTGGAAGCTGGCTAACATTACACCGCTCTTCAAGAAAGGGTCTAAAGGGAGTGCGGGAAATTATAGACCTGTGAGTCTAACTTTGGTGGTTTGCAAAATTTTTGAAACACTGATGAAAATTAAGATAGTAAATTTTCTAGAGACTAATAATCTATTGACTAGTTTTCAGTACGGTTTCAGGAAAGGTAAATCTTGTGCAACTAATTTATTACATTTCTATGACAAAGTTACCATGGCTTTGGACAATAAGAAGCCTGTAGATGTTGTTTACATTGATTTTCAAAAAGCTTTCGATAAGGTACCACATGTTGCTCTACTTAGCAAATTAGCTGATATAGGAATAGGAGGGAAAACTTTTATTTGGGTAAAAAACTGGCTGACCAGAAGGAAACAAAGAGTAGTTGTAAGAGGAAATTATTCTAATTGGAGTGAGGTCTTAAGCGGGGTTCCTCAAAGATCAGTGTTAGGGCCTGTTTTGTTCATTGTCTTTATGAACGATATTCACAAAAATATTTCTGGGAACATGAATTGTTTTGCTGATGATGTCAAAGTTATGGGGACTAGAAAATGATGAACAAGCAAATCAGCTGCAAGAGGATCTAGATCATATTACGGAGTGGGCTGATAAATGGGGTATGGCTGTTAATGTTGGGAAATGTCAAGTGCTACATTTAGGACATGGAAACAAGTGTACAAGTTATTATTTGCAAGGTTCAGTCATTAGTCAGGCAGACAAAGTTACTGATCTGGGGGTCTTAATAAGTCAGGATTTAAAGTTTAGCCAACAGTGCAGCATTGCTAGCAACAAAGCCAATAAGATGCTTGGGTTTATCAATAGATCTATTTCAAATAAATCTAAAGAAGTTCTTCTGCCCTTATATAGAAGTTTGGTAAGACCCCATTTGGAGTATGCTGTTCAGTTTTGGTCTCCTTATCTTAAGAAAGACATTAATGTATTGGAAAGGGTTCAAAGGCGGGCTACAAGGCTAACAAGTGGACTTTCCCACTTAGATTATGATTCCAGGCTTAGAAGGCTAAAAATGTACAGTCTTGAGCAAAGAAGAGACCAAGGGGACATGATTCAGCTGTTTAAATTTATTAAAATGAAAGATGTTACGGGGCTAAAGTTTAGCACTGAAAACAGGACAAGGGGTCATTGTTTTAAGCTATTTAAATCTCAGGCTATCTTGGATATTAGGAAAAATTATTATTTTAGCAGGGTAGTGAAACCTTGGAACAGCTTACCGGAAAAGGTGGTAATGAGCAAAGGAGTAGACAGTTTTAAGAGGGCCATTGATCTTCACTGGGGATTGTAAATTGACTAGGACCAGTCTAGCTGGGCCCAGAGCCTGTTGCTGGTCGTCACTTTTGTATTTGTATTTGTATTTGTAAAATAAAAGAAATTAACAGTAAAGTATAAAATTATGTAATTTATTATGAATGAACAATGCAGAAACTAAAATAAGTTAATTTATTAATTATAAAAACAAGAAATGCAATAATGTAATCCATTATGTTAAAACAACTTCCAAAAATGAAACACTTTAATATGTTAACAAGATCAAATATTGAAAATAATTGAAATTTCAAACAAGGAATGCAATTTTTCAAGAAAAACAAGTTAAATGTTTGAATTGTTCCAAAAATGAACTAATTTATTAACTATTAAAATAAAGCATAATATAAGCTAATCTAAGGTAGCGTCTGTCAAAATAATTTCTCAACTGTAAAATATATTATAATCTTTACAAGACATAAAAGGATTAAAATATCAAACACAAGAAGAGAATATCTGCAAATTATTTGCTAAATGTAAGAATGTTTAAAAAACTAATAAAATAAGATCATTTATGATATCATCTGTAACACCAACTTCCAATTCTCAAAAATATTTAGAAGATGCAAAAAAGATTGAAATCTCAAACACAGGAAGCAAGCTTTCACAAAGTACGGGTTCAATGTAAGTATGTTTGGAAAAATTAGTCAATCAATTATTAAAATCAAAATTAAAATAAGCATGTCTATAGTCACATATTTTCAAATAACTTCCATAAAAAATATAAAAAAACGTTTTTGCAAGATATAATGATGTAACTATGATCCCAAATTGTTCATGCATTTAACTGCAGCATATTTGCTTGAGTGCATAGAGTTATTAGTCTTATTTGCCCTAGTGCACATGTGAAGCCAAATTTTTATGAACAGAAAAATTTCAAACAGAATTAATATAACTATAAATTACATTTGATAAATGTAGCATGGCAGTGTAAGTTTGTTATGCTTTATACAGTTATAGTAGTTATAAAATACAGGTGCGTAATTAAAACATACCTTTTCATGGCGGACAAGCATTTGATGACGCTGAAGAAAAAAAATATCTTTCAGCTGGCGCTTTGACAACTGATGCTTCTCTTGTAAATGTCGTTCTTCCAGTTCCCAAACAGCAGCTTCTCTTGCTAAACAAAGATTAATAGAAAGGTATAAAATTATTTTTGTGATTAAAACTAAAATTAAACTTAACAGCAAAGCATGTATATACAGATGGGGGACAAAATTATACGGACACCAATGAAAAGCTGTGGTCCATTTCAAAGAAGCAGAACATAGATAACACTTTATACCCAAGTATGCCTCTAAGTGGTTATGAAAGGTAAGGTATAAGCCATCCTCAGGATGGCAGCTGTTACACGTGGACTGCATACAGGCCGAAGAAATTTCTCCCGCTGAGCCTAATACGCAATTTCAGAGAGTGCATTACATAATAATGGATAAAATGTACACTAGGGTGTGTCTTATTTTTGAAGATGTTATTTTTTCATGAGGCACCCTCTCATTTTGTTCCTTTGGATGAAAAAAAATTCACATATCTTAAAAATAAAAATTGAATAAAATTTAGAGGTTGCTACCATTGCTGCAAAATTTGAAATCTACCTTTTTTTTGCATTGATTATTATAATATTTATTTATGTTATCATTTTGTCATTTTACAGGGTGGCGACAGGAACTGTGAAAAAAAGTTCCCCGACTTTTCCCTGATTAAGTTCACCAAATTTCCCTGATTTACGTTACCAATAATAATGGTTTTCTTTCTTTGCTCTACTTGAAATACATTGTATGTTTGTATAAAATGCAGTATTTTAAACGTTTTAAGTTGTGTAAAGTTGTTGAACTAAAGATATATTTTAAAAAGATGCTACCTTTTTTATAAAATGGTTAAAAAAACATATCAAGTCAATTTTTTGGGGAAAAAAACCCTACAAAACAGTATATTAAATTTTTCTACACGGAAAGATTAGAAATTGCTGCAAGAATAACAAGTAATAGTGAAAGAAGAGAAGTAATGTAGTTATTCTTACATAACTAATTGACATATTTATGCAAAACAGATGAAACCATTAGACATCCATTCATAGTGAGCTTTTCTCTAATCAAGAACATAGGTTTTAATGAATGAATACAGCATTTTAACAATAAAAAAAAAAGATATTTACTTAAGTACACAAGTTAACTCTATTTCAAATGATTTCAGTATGTAACGAAAAAAATCTTAGATTGCTTTTGTAACAAACAACTTTGAAATGCAAGAAAAAAAAAAGAAAAAAAAAGCAATTAGTTAATTTTAAAATACATTAAAGAAGAATACAACTTGGTTATAAAATTAAAGAATCACTTAAGTCTGAAGAAAAGAAAACTTTTATAATCTGCGGTGACAACAAATAGTATAACGGCAAAAAACTAAGTTTTTTTTATTGAAAGTTCAAGGTTAGCAATTAAATTAAAAATGCGAAGAAGTAATAACTTTTAAGCTTTTATAGTACTAATTCAAAAACCAAAGATTTCTTCTTGAAATCGTGATTACAGTAGGCTAATTACTTCGAGACAATGGAATAAAGGCAAAGGAGCTAAGGCATTAATGAAGGCTTCCTCTTTGCTTGTATGGTTGTTTATTTTATGTAGCATTGAAAGTGTAAAAGGAAATTTCAAGCTAGGTAAAATAAACAACCTAACAGACACAGAAGCAATCTTAGGAAGTTCATACTGTGGTTAATAAGTAAGATTCAATACTTTTGACGTTGAGGAAAAAAGATGTACAAATATGCGACAGTGTATAATCGCACCTCATTTATTTTAATTTTTTTTTTGAACAGATAATTGGCGGAAAGTGCGTAGGGAATTAGAGTATTTAATTTTGTAAAGCAAAAAAAATTTTTTTTTCTTCATAAAATCAATTTTCCCTGATTTTTTGTATTTTTTTCAAAATTCCCTGATATTTCCCTGACTCCCTGATTAATAAAGTTCCCTGACTTTTCCCTGATCTCCCTGATCTGTCGCCACCCTGTTTTATTATCATGTTTATTAACTGTAACAACAATCAACTCTCAACCTCTTAACTAACTGTCGGTTACCAACTCAAAGAAACACAAGTTGTCAGTTAAGAACTCAAAAAGAAAATTAAAAGTGTTCTATTTCAATAATCAAAAACAAAATTATTGGAATCCATCATTAGATTATTTGCTTGACCTTGCTCTTGCTGATGATGCTTTATGCAAGAGCAAGGGCGAGAAATTATTTCTAACTGAAAGAAAACTAGGAGGACAAGGCAAAATTGGTAACAAATAAATCTCTATTTAAAAAGGCAACAGAACTTGCGTGAAAAGAAGAGATTTTGAAAGAAATAAAATCATGAAGAATCTGAATCAACTGTAGTGAAAGTTTTTTTTTTTTTTTTTATAGCCTCGGTTGCAACTGAATGAATGTACTTTGACTGATTCTGAAGAACAAGAATTTGCAATAAAGTTTGTCTAGATTTGGTCTTTTGTTGTTGAAAAGCATCTTCACTTACAAGAAGGAAACTGTTTCTTCAATTAATTTTATTTGACATTTTTTCATTTCTGAAAAGACAAACTCCAAATTGGTCTCTTTCTTAAAGAAATCTAAAAGAACAACTCCTCCAATGAAACACTGTACAGCAGATGTTGTAGAACTAAAACCAAAGGAAAAAAAATAGAGGATTTCAATACTAACATTCAGATTTTTTACCATAAAGGTCTTTTCATCAAGTTTTTTTTTTTTTTTTTTTTTTTTTTTTAAAGATGTATTATCAAATAATTTGGATGATGAGTAGCAATCAAAAAAAGGCTTGTATATTTCACATTACTAGAAACAAAGGGGGGGGGGGGATTACAATATCGGTGAATGTAAAAGAACAATTGTAAACCCAAAATTGTAAACCAATGATATGAATGGTGTAGTGGAACTTTTGCATGATTTTTGTTTGACATTATTACACATCATAGCAACCATGAAATGCTTTTTTTTTTGTATGTATAGGAAATAAGTAATTGGGTTATGCTTCTACCTTAACCAACCCAATTTCATGTTGATGTCAAATATTGCAATAGAAAATTAGGAATATAGTTTTACTCTATATTTTCACAATGAACATAATTTTAATCGCTGGTAGCAACCTCTAAATTTTGTTTAAATTCTATGAAACTTTTAAGTGGGTGTTTTTTCATCAAAAAGAAGCAATTAAAGGGGTGCCCCATAAAAAATTCAAAATTTTTTCAAAAAGTGCATTATAAAACGCACCCTAATGTACACTTTGCGTAGAAATGAAACCATTTTTTAATATATGATAAAATATATCACAATTTCAATCATAAAAAGAAAAAAAATGAAAATAATTGATATTTAACAATAAAAATACAAAATAGATTGTTTTATACTATAACTAAAAGCACCAAAATTAAACAATATATTTTGTACAAAACAGGAAAATTTTTTGGGTTAATATTATGAAATACTTGAAGAATATTGTAACAATTAATATTTAACCCTTTCCGGCGCGGTGGTAAAAAAAGGACACCAATTTTAAAAATTTCATTAAAAAGAAGTTTTTTCTTTAAAACTCCAAAAATCGCTGCATTAATTGCTTTTATTTCTCTTTAATGCACACAGATGGCAGAACTATTAAATATGACTTTTTGTTGGCTTAATTTTTTGTTTAAAATACCTCGATTTTCAAGCTCAAATACAATATTTTTTTCAAGATTTTAAAATTTACACCATAAACTAAATTAGTCAACCATTTTCCCTCAGGAATCCTGAGCTAATCAATCATAATGTTGCAAAAGATTCGAGTTCATTTTTGAATGCATAAACAAAGTTTCTTTCCAGGTGTCCCCAAATGTGGACACCGCCCTTCTAGAGCATTGATCTCACTGTTGTGGGTGAAAGATGTAATTTGATACATTTCAGAGAAGGGGGACCCAAAAGAAGTTTTCGATGGGCTTTTGTCTATTTATTTTGGGTTCTTGACCCAGAACAGGTGAATTTGAAGGCCCATGACTGCACACATTTGAGATCTGTTTTTCCTACCAGACAGTTGTATATTTTTTTATTCTCAGCTTTGATATTATTTTTTCTGTAAATGGTATTTATACAGTCGTATTTTTTCATTTAATATTTTATAGCACAAAAAGAATGCACATAAAGCAAGAACAATGTGCCAAAAATAATTTTAACATTTTAAGTTGCTTATTTGGATAATTTTATATAATCTATATGAACTTTCTTGAATTTTACTTCATCTTTATCTTGGAATTTTTATAGTAAAAATATTGGATTTTGTGTTCTAAATATTCTTAATGGCATAAATTACTGAAATAATTAATAAAAATGCTTAAGAGCTTAAAATATTTGAAATTACTCCAATTGTCATACGAGGTAAACATAACCACTTCAGAAAACAATTTCTGCTCTAGGAGGGCGGTGGTCACAAACAGGGAACCCCCAGCTGGAGGGGGTGAATTAAAAAAATTTTTGACTGTAAAATCTATGTCCAGATAACCAATTTATCCCATCCATTGTGTTTTTTTATTATATTTCTAAAATTTTAATGACCCGCGCCTGTAAGGGTTAAAAGTCGCATGAACAATTTCAAAGCATGGATCAATACGCATTGAGCATTTTACACTCATAGGTAGTGTTACATCTTTTATCGTACTTTCAGCAAACTACACATCTCTGTTTAAGTTATTAGCCTTCTTTTTCAGCGTATGATTTTGGAAAGTAACTACTGTATGAAGAACTCCAATAATTTATAGTTGTTTCACTGCCGGTCCCAAAAGATTGATCCTAAATTTAGATATTTTCTCCTCAGAAAGATAACATGTTCAGAATGGCTACACAAAAGAATCTAAAAGTAAAACTCCTAGCTAGAATATCTCCTATGAAATCCAATTTTGAAATGGAATTGAAACTAGAAATAATCACTTCAAAATGAGTATCCTTTTCACTTACTAGCACATGTTTATATTTTCTTTCACGAAATCTAATAAATCACAGACACTTGATGGACCCCATTCCCCATTCTGACATTAGACAGAGAAATACTTATGTTTGAAACCAAGCATTTGAACAGAATACAAACAAATAACGCTTTCTGATAGTAAACATTTCATTCTGAGAAACCAAAATGCAAACTAGCATTTTTTGAATGGCTGCATACTATTTGTTGTAACACATGGAAGAGTCGTTTGTCTCTGAAGAGCATCGAGTGCTGACGCAAATTTTTTAGAGAAAAATTAATTTTTTTTAATTAAAAACATTTGAGTTTATAGTGTTAAACGAGTGAGAACAAATTTTAAAATTAGGTCTGTTTGTAAAGTAAAAATTTGTAACAGAGAGAAAAATCTAAAATTTTCTTACATGGTAGAACATACTTTACATAGTAAGAATTGAAAATAAATTTTAAAAAATGTGTATATAAACGATTGGTTATCTTTTTCCTTGCATTGGAACTTAAAATTTACTTTTGAAAACTTCCTAATACGATTTTGGAATCAAAAGAACAACTTGCAGCTGCCTCATTTAATCATGAAATCCCAAAACTTTTAGCAGGCTTAAAACCTAAACCATTTTAGATTTACCATAAATATTTTTTTCACTTTCTTAAATACACAATAAAAGTAACCATGCCAAGTTTCAATAAAATTTGAGACTGTGGGTGCTAAGCCAATTTTTGATTGACTTTAGCATTTTTTCTAAAATAAATTAAAGAAATAAAAATAATATTGAACTGAAGAATAAAAAAAAGCATATATAAGGTAACATATAGTAAAAAATCACCCAACATTAGAAATAATTGAAATACTTGCAGGATGCAAAAAGATTGAAATCTCAAACGAGGAATGCAACCTTCGGCGCAGCACGTGTTTGACGTCGTTGGCATGATTCCAAAACATATGTTTTTGGCAGATATCATGGAGGATGAAGATTCGAGGGAAGAAATAGAAAGAATTAGAAATCGGGGAACCAAAAATTGAAAAAAAAAAAATTGTATTCTTTTCCGATTTCTGAGAAAAATAAGGTCTGAAAGGGGCAAAAAAGGGGGAAATGTTTTAAAAACTAACAGAAAAAGCCGGAATTCCAACAAAAACCGGAAAAATCTCACCCCTGTTACTATTGAAAAGGTAAAAATGATGTTTAAGTAATGGGGGGGGGGGGATTCATGCGCATAGAGAAGATGTACTGACAGTACACCAGTGCCAAAACTGGTTTGCAAAATTTCGATCCAGCAGTTTTGAAGTTGAAGATGCACCACGTTCTGGAAAGAGTTAAAGCTGATAAAGAAATAATAAAGGTGCTAATTCACGCAAAGCAGTGAATAACAACTGGTAAGACTACTAAGAGGTTAAATTTATTCCATTCAACTGTTTATGACCACTTGAAAGGCCTAGATTCAACCTCAAAACTAAACGTATGAGCTCCTCATATTCTCATAGAAAGAAATTTCTGTTATGGCATTCATGTCTATGTTTTGCTTTTCAAATGTCAAGAATGATCCATTTTTGAAGCATATCATCGCTGGAAAAAAATATGGGTTGTCTATAACAATATCAAATGCAATAGACCATGGAGTAAAAAAGATGAACCTGCTCAAAAGCATTTTGAAAGCCAATATAAAAACAATGAAAAAGTGATGAATGGGATTTCAAACTGATGTATTTTTTTGAGCTTCTACCATACAACACGATCAGTTCTAAAGTGTACTGTCATTAATTCGACAAACTGAATGATTCATTTGAACAGAAAAAGGCCTGAACTGATCAACAGAAAAGGTGTTGAGTTCCTCCAAGATAATGTGACCCCTCATACAAGTTTGGTAACTCACCAAAAGATTTTACAGCTTGAATGACATATACTGCATGACCCAAAATATTCGCTACAATTGGTACCTTCCCATTCTTATTTGTTTGTCTATACAAAACGTTTTTTAGGAAAGTACCTTTACTTCAAGTGAGGACAAAAATCACTTGGATCATTTTTTGCCAGGAAAGAACAAACATTTCACGTGTGTGGAATTATGCTTCTGCCAGAAAAGAGCAAAAGGTATTGGACTAGAATGGACAGTATAAAACTTAATAAAATATTTATTCACTGTATGAAAGCCTTCTTTCATTAAAAAAAAAAAAAACTGGATACGTAGCCACATTAAAATTTTCCTCATCCAGTGCTGTAGTTGGGGATGGAGGAGGGGATCTGAGGTACAAAGTGATTATTTTTTATTGTAAAATGGTATTTACAATTCTAGAATGTAAATTGGCTTCAAAATACCTTTTCTTTAAAACCCCAAGTTGAGTTCCTCCAGAAATATTTTTTTTTCCAATTAAGGCAATTTCTCATCCATTTATATAAACCCCGTTGATTCAAAATGAATGCAGCAAACAATTAAAATTTGAAAACTCTAAAATTCAAAAAAAAAAAAGTATCTGAAGATTATGTTTATCTTGAAAATGCAGAAAAATTTACAAGGCTTTGTCTAATTTAGCTTTGTCTAAAATTAAACTCCAATATCATCTATTTATTTATGCTTGCATGTCTAGCTAATTGCCGCTACTGATTAGTTGTTGGGTGTCGTGAAAATGAAGATGGTCACATGACAGTACCAAACTAAGTGAAATTTGGCAATTTCTCACCAAATAAGGCTTCAAAATAGTTATCAAAAATTACGTCAACGTGGTGATAGCTCTTCAGTCCAAGTCCGTTAACACTAAGCAGATATGACATCATTAATACATGCAATGCTGCAGGTCGCGAATGTAGCCACCGTAAATTGCTAGTATTTTAATACTTTTGGAGTTCTTTCAGTTCAATAAAAATAACTCCTTCTTGTCTGACACATTGTGATTTTCTTACCACATGTGCCTATGCATTAAATAACAATTTTGAATAATTGCTGTTTCAACCATTTCTATATTTCTGTCTTGCTTATAATTTCTAGGCAAGCAGTTTTAAATTCTTTTCAACTATTTTCATTTGTATTTTATTTGAACTAATTTTCAAGATTAGTAATGTGTTTAGATGCTGCCTCCAAAGTATGAATATTTGTGGGGTATTTTTAACATAAACTCAAATTTAAAGCAAGAAAGTCCTTATCATGCACCAATTATTTTTTAGAGGAGAGAGAAGTTAATTCAATCCAAAAAAAGAGCACTTTCGGTACCGATTCCTCCTCTGTTCGTGAACCGATTTCCTTCATTCTTTTTTTGTTTAGTAGCTATTACCGAGTTTTAGTGTCATCAACAAAATTTTTAGAAATCGAACGCTAATTAACGGAGATATTAATTAAAAGCGCATTTTCGTCCTAAATGGCTCTTTCTACGAGAACGGATGGTCCATTTTTTTCGAATTTGATATGGCTGGAAAGGTCTTTAAAAAATACTCCTAACGAAGAAAGGGTCAGAGCGCCCAAGGTCCAATAACCTAAATCTACTAGAAAAAAAGTTATAAGCGTTTTTTAGTGTGCGAAACTCAAAAAATTTAATTTTATCTCTTTTCCATTGTTGAAATTCATTGTTGGAAGCATGAAACATTAAGTTTTAATTGGTTTTTTAAACAGCTCTTTCTACACGAAAAATGCATTTTAATGCTTCGAGCTTGGTATGGTTGGAAAGCTCGTGCAAAATACTTTGAAACACGTTCAACCTGGTTTTACCGAGCATAAGCGCCAACCCGCTAGAAGCGCTAGAAGCAATTAAAAGTTAGTGAAAATTCATTTTTATTTGCTTTTTCACACGACACAGTTAGCGTGAAGAAATTACTGGATAATATTGTGGTGTTGCCAATTCTCGCTTGAGCATAAAGAAATGAAATACTTGCATTTGTTTTTATTAATGAGGCGTTTTGGGTATACCGAACATTTAAAATATTTTCATCTTGATTATGTTTTTGCGATTTTAATATTTAAATAAATTATTTTAGGGAGTGAGGGATGACTTTCAGTTCCAGCTCTCAATAATCCCTGAATTTGCTATTACCACAAAGAGATCTCAAGGTAAAACTTTTGATAAAGTTGGCGTATTATTACGACGTCCAGTGCTTTTGCATGGACAGTTACATGTTTCCGTGAGTAGAGATCGTTCATTTGACTGTTGGAAATTTTATATTTAACGGCAAGATCATGCCTACTTTAAAAAAAAATATTGTTTGTACAGAAGTTTCACGTATTAAGGAAGTTTTGTGGCATCATTTCATTCAGAACGACTTCCATAATTGTGAAATTGGCAAACTTTATCCATTTTGGCAATAATGCTAAGACGAGAAATATTTTTCTTTTGCATTCGTAAAAAACGAGTACAGAAATGTCTATTTGCAAGGAACTGACTACGAATGAAGTCCCTCTTTAAGGTGGGGTTCATTAAATTGTAACCGTTCATAACAAGGCGGAGGAAATAAATGACAAGAGGAACATACAATGCGGAGAATGGGACATCTAGCTTCATTTTTTTTTTGGATAAGAACGTTTATGAAAAACAGTGTGATATGTGACAAAGGGAAGAGGGGTTATGGTGAAATGTGAAACTTTGCGACAAAGGGGAGAGAGATCAAAAATTTTGAAAGGTGCATTTGTCAGTTTTCCCCTAAACCGTAAACAAATCACAGACACTACTTTTTTTTTAAATAACACTATTATTGCGACGTCCAGTGTTAATGAATGGACAATTTTTAATGTAGCAAATAGGATTCGTTCATTTGACCGTTTGGAATTTAATAATTCTAACAGCAGAGGTCAAGGCAACTTACTCAATAATATTAAACTTATTAAAAGAAGCATTGTTCATGCAGAAGTTTTACGTATAATCTGAGTTTTGCAGGATCATTTCACTCGGGAAGATTTCAATAATTGTTAAATTGGCGGGCCCTCTTCATCTATTGGCGTCAAATTTTTGGCACCAATTGCAGCTCGAGAAATGTTTTTACTTTGCAGACGAACACAAAGAGTAGAGAAATGTATATTTGCATACGGTTGTCAAAAATAGGGGTTGTCCACGAATGAAGTCCTGCTTTAAGGTGGGGTTCACGAAATAGTAACAGTTTGTGACAAGGGAGAGGAAAGACATGACAAGAGGAGCATACAATGGGGAGAATGTGACAACAAGCCTTTTTTTTAAATAGGAACGTTTATGAAAAACAGCATGACATGTAACAAAGGGAACAGGGGGTATAGTGAAGTGAAAAACATTGTGACAAAGGAGGGGAGAGGGTCGAAAATGTTGAAAAGTGTGACATTAGCTATTCACCGTTCTTAACCATAAACAAATCACAAAGTCGACCTTTTTTGAAAATTGTACTATTATTACGACTCCCAGTGTTTTTGAATGGACAGTTATATGTTGACACGAGTAGAGTTCGTTCATTTGATACTTGGGAATTTATATTTCTAATGACGAAGAAGCAACTTAATAATGTTGACGTTTTATAAGTAACATTGTTCACACAGAAGTTTTACGTATAAATTGAGTTTTGATGCTTCATTTCATACGGAAAGATTTCAAAAATTGGATAATTGGTGATTTTTATCCATTGGCGTCAATTTTTTTGTTTCCAATGCCAGCGCGAAAAATGTTTTTCCTTTGCATACGTAAACAAAGTGTAGGGAAATATTTATTTGCCTAGGGTTAGCACAAAGCAACATATCTAAAATAAAATTATTCAAGCCAGCAATTTATCGACCACACCAATTTCTCAATGTGGTTGTTTCCTTCAATCAAAAGCACTACTTTTAAGCAATGAAATAGATAGAATAAGAAAAAAAAATTGAGCCAGAAAAAACTTTTATTTTCTGCAGTTTTTTTTAAAAAACTTTTTTGAATATCTGATTTTGGAAATAAGGCATGGTCTTTATGAAAGTGATGTACTTTGGCGTGCGTCTCCATTGCCGCACTAAGTATTTACGGTTTGCTCTCAACCGCGTTTTCGGGTTATGATAATTTGCGCTGTGCGCTAATGGCATCAATAAGTGGCATTTCATCGCTTTTGATGCCAAAAATTAATTTCAATCTGCGCAACGATTAAATTTTTTCAAACTATTTAAAAAAGGGTTAAAAGCTTTGTTTTGAGGCATCCTCTTTCAGTAAAAAATACTTTAAATTTTTGGAAACGACCCTATTACCGAAATATCCCCTTTCATCCATTTATTTTGAGATTAACAGATAAAAAGCAAAATTGGAATAAATTATTACTGTGGTATTGTGTGTCCGTATAAAAATTGTATGTTTTCAGATATGCAGTTAACATGAGTAAGAGTAGAAATAAAAATGTTGGAAACAGTTAAACTCATGCAAGTTTTCTCAAATATTCATTTATGAATATGGTCGAATTTCGACCACTGGGCGAACACTAGTTTTTATAATTACTACATAATAAAACAACATTTGAAGAATATTTTATGAAAATATCAAATTTTCAATTAAAAATGACAAATTTACATTTAAAGTTTTCAATTCATAATAATCCTTACAGAACTGTTACAAATGGAGAAAGTTAAAACACGAAGGTTCTAATTTAGTAGATGCAAATAGAGTTTTCCTGAAGAAGAAGATAATATGTTTCAGATGTGGCAAGCTAGGCCACATGAAAGAGAACTGCAAAACCATTAAAAGGAGCAGTGGAATCCCCAGCTGAGTAAATTAAGAACCACCCCAGAAGAAGAGAAGACAGCAGTTCAGGAAAATGAGAAATTACAACTAGAAAGGCTCGAAACAGAAGTTTTATGTTTCCATCGTCAACAAAAAGATGTGCAGGACTCATTTTATCACTGAAGTTTATTGCAAAAACCTTATAGGTCCTAAATGATGCATATTTGATGCTGCTGCCAGTAATCATTTCTGTAATGATAAATTTGTTCCCTAATTTTAATTCTATTAATAACAAGCAAACAGCAAAAGCATTACAATCTTATAGTTTCCCGAATGAGAGAAATAAAACGAGATTTCATTTGAGACATAACTGATTCTCAGTTGCAGAGTTCAGAAAAAAAAATCTTGGTGACTTCCATTTTGTACTAAAGTAAACAAGAAGAGACATGTGCTGCTCTCCATGGAAAAGCATTGCAGGTGAAAGTTTGATGTATCCCTACATACTTCAACTAATCATGATGAGGATGTTTAATCAGCAGTTATTTTGTTTTAGCACTTAAGTACTCAATCCAGCATTCACTTGAATTTCATCAAGATTTAAAGGAATTCTTATTTGGAGTTTCAAAGCATGTGTAAGAGACAGAGTCCTTTGCTTAACAAAATATAGTTATTTACACCAAGAACTATATTTTACAGGCAAATTGTTACATGCAATGACTTTTATTTAAACAAAAACAAATAGTACACATAGAATGAAGTTGATTGAAGAAAAATTATCATAATTACAAAAATTAAGTTAGCAAAAAAGATACAACTGAAAATATTATACCTCTAAGAAGTTGTTGTTTTTGCTGCAAAAACTGACGTTCTAAGAGACAAATCTTAGCACTGTAACTGTCACTAAGTCTTTTCATGGAAAGTTCATGATTTTCATTAAGTTTTTTCAGAAAGGCAATCTCCTACAAAAAGAATTAAAAATTTAACATAGTAAGATTATAAAGCATTGTTTACCCAAATTAATAATATGTAATCAAGTGAAATGAAAAATAGTTGCAATGATGCAGCTATTTAGTTGTTTTTATATGCAATTATCCATGAATCTGAAACATTTAAAATGAAAAGTGAAACTAAAATTGAGTTCAAATGACAAGTTCAAGACTGCTTGAATTCTTCTATTCCATGCCCCCATCAACTGTAAAACTAAGTTCCTTTAGGGAGTTTCATTTAAAAAATAAAAATTAAGGAGTTTTTGAGTACTTGAGGATTGTAGATACAATATAACATGCTCTTGCTCATACAAGATACTTAGAATTTATGAAGCTAATAAAGGCAAGCAAATAAGGTAAAGTGGGCCCATTGGGTAATGTGGGAACACATTGAAAAATATCCATTTTCTATTTTTAATGAATACTGTTAGTTCTTCTTTGGATGCAAGTGTTGAGATATTAGCTTGAGAAACAGGAACCAAGTTAAATGTTTACATACCGAAGCAGCATATATTCACTGCATTTTGCATATGGTGTGTAACAGAAGATTGCTGACAAACTTTAATCTAAAATCACTATTCAGTGGGAAAACATATTAATTTTAGTATATAACTATAGAAGAACATTTAAGGAATTGATGTTCATATAAATACAAGCATTATTAGGCAGTTTTTCAGGTGTGTTAATTTAGGCTTATCTAAGTGTTGTATGATACTATTACGAATTTTGTAAATAGATGTTATTTTTATACTTTTATGTGCATAACTCATCAAAGCCTAGAAGCTTCATTTAGTATCAGCAATGATTATGCTAAAAACATTTTGATTACAGGGGTGTGTGTGTCCCCCCTATAACACGGTTAATTCGTTCCGTGTAGTATCGAAACCGTGTAATACCAGACTTAGTAATAATGTAAATCAAGGGATGTGTACCGTGTTATATCGAAACCAAGTATCAAAAACACAAAAAAAAAAACTTATTACAGCTATCAACCATTAACAGAATGTATTAAACAAAAATAAAATTCCATATTTTATAAATGTAACATTTGAGATACATAAAAACAATAAAGTATTAAATTCAAGTTTTGTACCGTGTAATATCGAAACCGTATTATAATTATCGCACATTCGGTACTGTGTAATATTGAAACCGTGTTGTAGAAGTACGTTATACGAGGGACGCCTGTAACTGCAAAAGCATAAAATTGTATGATTTTACTTACAAATGGTGCCACAAGAAACCTAGGCTTTTTAAGTGGTTTTTAGCAGGGTTGTTTGGTTTAAACCATGTTGGTTTAAACCATGGTTTAAATCATGGTTTAAACCAATTGGTTTTTTAAAAAAAAACCGTGCGTTTTTTTTAAAAAATGTTTTTTTTTAAAAAAAGCCAAAAAAAAAAAAAAAAAAAAAATCCATTTTGCAGGTTTACATTGATTTCCCCACACATATTGAAAAATGTAAAATTCCATTTATGCTAAGTTCCTAGCTAAGTTGCAGAGATAAATACTAAAATTGCAAAGTTGCTTCTTCAAAATGTATTACAAGCTTTAATTGAAAAAAAATATTAATATATTTTTTTATTTCATATATGTGCCATAAAGCAGATTTCAGTCAACTTCCATCATTATGCTTAATTTGCATTATTAGTTAAGATTTACTAAGGATTGAATCTTTTATTGTAGATGCAATCCATTATATTGCTCACTCCTGCTGCAGGGGTGTGACATTTTTGCCCATTTATTTGCACTTTCCTTTAATTTTAACTTTGACTTGTAAGGTAATTAACAGTCTAACTTAATTGTTTGCGCCTAAAAATTAAGATTTGTTCTGCAGGTGAACACAAATAATATTTTTTGAATCAAATTTAAAAAAAAAAAGTTTATACTTCACTTACATAACGTTTTTGGCAAAAATTTTTTCTTGAAATAGAATTTGCTACACATTTATTTGTTCTAAAGAGTTTCCATTTAATATTTTTTAAACTTCAATGCTGGATGCAACATGTATGCCAGTAAATAAGCTGTAATTTAAGCCATGTTACACCAATTTTTGTATTTTTGATTTGGTTCTTTGTTTTAGCGATAGTCGATATCTTTTCCAAGTCTTTGCAAAATAAGAACAGAGTCGAATATAGAGCAGCACTTTTTTTTTAAACTTTGTCAGTACGACAGCAATCGATTTTTTGACTGTTCAATCATGTACTGCTGTACATTTTGCTTTACTTCAATATTTGCGACATTGTGTATATAAAAATCAGCATTATGTAAGATCAGAAAGAAAAAATATGAAAATTGTTTTTTTGAAAAGATTATGCTTAAAAATATAACTTTTACCTTTATTCGATAATTATTCATATTACGTTGGTTTTATAAAGTTTTTTTCTTGGATCTTCATTATATTTTATCTTAACCCGCATCACAACCACTTCTTGAAGTATTTTGTATCATAAAGGGTCTATATATAGATGCATACTAATATGTTAATCAAGTCAAACATTTCAATCAATATTTCCCCTCAGAAAGCTATTTTAATTATTTAATTTAGTTACTAGATTTTGTTCTTATCTCTTTAATTAATCAAGAAATTAGGCATAATGTGACTATTGAATAACTGTTAATTACATGGAACCTTAATTACCTTCCGAAAATTAATTGTTTTTCTCGCAATTAGTATTTAAAACAAAGAAGCCCGGTTTAAACCAAAATAACCTGGTTTAAACCAAAAAAAAAACGGGTTTTTTTGGTTTTTTTTTGAAAAAAAAAAACGTTTTTTTTTACCAACCCTGGTTTTTAGAAAGATGAAATCAAACAAAACCATTATCTGCGAATCTATGTGATTTACACTGCCATAGGAGGGTAAAGGACAGTATCTACGAAAATGAGTTTTTGAGATATTTGCAGAAATACATTTTAAATTCCATATTAACGATAGGGAAATGTTGGAACGTGACATATTTTTTTGTACTTTATTTTCAGCAGTAAATAAATAAACAAGTTTGTACAATAAAGCAGCTAAAGTACAACAGATGACAAAAATGAAAAGAAATGAAAAAACTTGAAGATACTGCCTTTTGCCTTTTAACGGCAGTATAGTGAATAAAGTTTGCATGAAGAAAAAAAAGGCATTAATGGGTTAATTTGTTTGTAATTTTGTTAAGTTTGGAGTTTATTCTATGGCTTTCCATTCAAAATTATCATAGTGTTTGAAGATTTGCTTCTATGCCCATCTCACTCAATACATATACAGTGAAGCACTGCTTATATGTTTTTGAAGGGACTGTATAAAAAAAGCGTACAAATGAAAAAAACGTATAATAGGTATAAGTTAATGTGTATTAGACTTTGCATGGAAAATTTAATCAACATAAAAAAGGGAAACATATAAACGGTGCATCACTGTACGATAAGAATTTTTAAAGAATCAAGCAAAAAATCTATCACTAGAGTAGGGAAAACTCCCAGTTTTACAATAAAGCAAGCCTACTAATCAAGCATATCAAATGATACATTTTGTCACATTAGAGTAGAGTTATGTCTGACTTTAATATTACAAAAAATCTTTCAAGAAAAAAAGGAGATAAACTTTGAGGAATAAAAAGCTAACAAATTATTATGAAACACAATTACTAATAGATAAAGAAAACAAGGAACATTAAGTAAAACTAAAAATAAATGCAAAAAATAAAAAGATAAAATCTTTTGATCACATGCTGCTAATTTCCCTATAATAACTTTTCTTCTAAATTCTTTCAGAATAAAAAGGAGGGGAAAATGTAGATGTGAATTCAAGAAATATTAGTAATACAAATACATAGCTGCCAATTTTTAAAAATCCAAATCAGAAGCAAAGTTTTGAGAAGGGGGGGGGGGCACGGCAAATTTAATAACAAATGTTACAGACACAATGAATAGTTAATATTCAAATTTTCAATACAGATCTGCCACTGGCGACTAAAGGTTTTATTTTGAAGCAAAGGCGAATATGGTGACTGACTATATTATCCAAAATAAGGCCAAAAACTACTATTTTCCAATCAATTGTAAAAAGCGCCAACTATTTAAGTGAAAAAGCGACTCAAATACATAAAAACTGTCTTCTTTTTGTCCTTTAGGGCAAAAAAATTGAAAATTTGCTTATAAGTTTACCTCCTACTTTCTGGGGAGGAAACAGGAACGTTTTACCACATTTATTTTTTCAAAAATAGCATTTTAAAAAGTAGGAAAATAAAAACATAATCATGATCAGAAATTTGTGATGTTCATATTTTTGTATAAAAAGTTTCATTTTTGTCATCCTGATTTTTGTGAGAAGTTTGTTTCCACTACTACTATTTTTATTAACTGTTTGCATTCTGATTGAACGTCAAAGAAAAATGTTGCTTTTTAATTTCCTTGCAGCATTATTACATTCATTTTTTGAAAACCAGCACTAATTTTCATGCAATAGGAAATGTCGGGAATGCAGCAATTCTAGTCTTTTACTGATGTTTTTAATTAACAGTCAAACTATAAGAAATTATACCAGAAAGTGTTGATACTTGTTCCTTAAAAGAGCTGCACCAAAGTCTGGAATTTCTTTTCTGCATCTCACTACTATTTTAGAGATTATTTTTCACATTGCAGGCTACTAAAGGAACTATTTTTAGTTGCGAAGATCAGTGGCAGACCTGACAATAGGAAAAGTAGCAGTTTATTTTGAAAAAAATATTTCATTCTTTATTTTTATTGTTTACATTTATTATGATAAATTCAATTTGTTTATTTCAAAACAAAAAATTGGAACATTACTAAGGACAAAAGCAATATATTGTAAATTATTACAGTATGGATATTTTAAGTTAATGCTTTAAATTTTTCTTGAAATAACAAAAAAGAAAAAAAAAAGAACTTAAGTTTCAGAAATGTTTTCCTAGCGTTGTAGTTCAAGGCTGTAGTTCGTAGAAATTACAATTTTTTCGTAACAGTTAGCAGCTCTGCAAATACAAGGAAGTGTACAAAACAGTTATATTACAAAGTAAAGATAAGTAAAAATGCAGCTGATAAAAGTTTAAAAAGTTGTTAAAGTAATATAAAACAATCGATTAAAAAATAGTGCACCTGAAAAAGATGTAAATAAATAATTCAGAATATTTTTTTAGACAATACTTCAAAAGTAACATTCTAATATTACAAACTTTTTCAGAATGCTCAACATCAAGTTGCTCTTTTCTTTCTTTGAAAGTGTCTTTTCTTTTATCTTTGGGCAATAAATCAATTTCATGCTTTAGCAGCTTCAATTCATGCTTCAAACTTTCTCTGAACGCTCTTAATTCTCTATCCTATAAATAAAGTAAATGATTTCTCAAAATTCATGTCAACGAAAAACTCGGGGGGGGGGGGGGGGGGGGGGAGAACAACATGTCAAGAAATAGAATTCACTTGACAAGAAAGGAAAGAAATCTGTTTTAAAACACTAGTTTGAAAAAAAAAGGAAGAGGTTTAACAAAATTTCATTAATCAAATGCAAAAAGATTTTTCTTATAACTTTAACACTTACTAATGAAGAACAGGGAGGCGACAGGAGTTTTGAAAAAGACTTAAACTTTTCAAAGAATTAAGTTCACGAAATTTCCCTGATTTACATGACCTATGATAATAGTTTCTTTTCTTTGTCTTACTTGAAAACTATTACATATAAAATAAAATGGAGCGTTTAAAACGTTTTAAGCTGTTCATTCAAAATATATTTTGAAAAGATGCTAATTTTTTTCAGTAAAGATAGTATATTAAATTATCTGCAAAGAAATATTATAGGAAATCTAAAACAAATACTTTACTTCCAGTAATAGTTAACATCAGAATTCTAAGAAATTATTGCAACCACTCTTAAAGAAATATCTAATCATTATAAAACTAAACAGTAGGGTGGAGTGAAAAAAACGAAATTGAGAAATTCGTTTAGCCTGTATGTGGAAAAGTTGCCTCTTACCACGCTTATTTATCATACAAAATTTTATCTGAATCAAACAATATCTTTAGCTGCCCATTTGAGGCTCAATTTCACGTATTTAGCTTCATTTTTCAACAAACTCGCGAAAATGACATGATAAAATATAATTATCTCCCATTTGAATCTATGAATGGTTGAAATTAAACTGTGGAGAAACAAATACTTAATGTATAGTTAGTTGAATGATCTAGGAGTAATTGTGAATTGGTCTTCAAATGTGCATCAAGAGCGCACATCACATTTGCTGTCTCAGCTCTGGTTTGTCCTTTCTTTGCGTTCACCGATATCAACAGGGTTCTTTGCTCTAGTTTGTTGTATTTCTTATTTAAAATGTTCCATTTAGTTTAAATTATTTCAAACTATTAAGTTATAACTTCAAATGTAAATGAAGAGGCTGTTTTTAGAATTCGTCAATTTTTAAAAGTGCAGCTGAATTCCATTGAAATTTATTGAAGTAATCTTGAATTCTTAAACATAGTTATCGAGTTTAGTCTTTTTTCTCCTTTAGAGCTCTTGAGGGCTCAGTTCTCTCACACATTTTCTATTGTTGGCCAGAATTGACCAATATAATGTTATTCTGTTCTATTCTATACATTATTCTATTACACTGTAAAAGTATTCACTTCCAATAATACACGATGTATTAGGTCCAATATAATAGAGTATACTTTAATAACATATTCTGTTGAAATTTTCATTCTCTAATGGGCATTTTCTTGAAATATATGACCGAAAAGTTCTATTAGCTGTTGTTAACTTTCTGCAATGACTGTATTCTTTCTTAACTCTGAATTATTACTTCAAATGTAAATGAAGACATTGTTTTTACATGTAAACAACTTGAAAGGAAAAAAAAAACATTTCAGTAATTTTTTCCATTTATTATTTTTTAAATTAAATATCTGAAATATTTCTTCTTTTTATTGCTTATGAGAATAATTACTGATGTTTGTGCTGTACTAAGTGCCTTATTCCTGGCCGATTTGATGATTTTTATTGACATCCAAGCAGTTCCAGAAATTGTTCGTATCCAAGACCGTATGTTCGTTAATGTGTGTGTGTGGGGGGGGGGGGAGGCTCAATTTTCAGCATGATCCCTCTCCCTAATGTGGTAGTCTGTATATACCCCTGTCCGATAGATCAGCTTCAATTGTAACAAATGCTGCATTAAAAGATATAGGAATAATTACCAAAGAAGATAAAGTGAAGGTAGTCGATCGTAGCAAAATTAGAAGGTAAAGAAGAAAAAAAAACATTGACTTGAAAAGAAAAATGAAGAATAACAATTTTCAGCAGAATATGACGTACTTTGACGGTCAAAGAGCAATACTTTGGTTCAATTTTAGAACTGAAAACAAAAAAAAAAAAAGCTAGGAAGACAACATAAGACCAAGTTGTTTTACTCTTATAACCAGGATCAAAGTATGATGTACTTGACCCTTCTGTGTATGGTAGCTCTCATAAGATTAAGATAAGCATACCAGCATTTTGAAAGAAAAATATTGATATTTCTAAGTTACGCTCTATGGATTAAGTGCAAAGAGTGATCAATACATGTTTTTTGAAAATGGAGTTATAACGAAAATTGAGATTTACATTGGACGTTCATTGCAGTGGTTTGTTTATTTGTTAGTTACATACAAATGAATTACCATTACGCCAAACGATATAACATTAGGGTGGAAAAACAGCTGGGCCTAAGGGATATTGTTTAGAAATTGGGGACAAACTAGAGTAATGTGAAGAGATGGCTGTGGTAAGCTTTGTACAGATCAATGGTATGTCTACGAAATATGGAATACAATTTCGAATGGAAATATTTCAATCAGTTTTTTTAAGAAAGACTACAGTCATTGCAGAAGGCTAAAGACAGCTAATAAATCTTTTCGGTTATATATTTCAAGAAAATGCCCATCAGAGAATGAAAGTTTCAACAGAATATGTTATTCGAGTATACTCTATTATATTAAACCTAAATCATCACATATTATTGGAAGTGAATACTTTTACAGTGTAGTAGAATAAGGTATAGTCATGTTAGGAAAACATTATATTGGTCAATGCCGGCCAACAATAGAAATTGCGTGAAAGAATTGAGCCCTCAAGAGTTTAATGGGGAAAAAATGGCTAAAATCTATAACTATGTTTAAGAATTCAAGATTACTTTAATAAATTTCAATGGAATTTAGATGCACATATAAAAATTGACGCTTATATCATTTACTTTGGAGAAGAAAAATCTTGACTTGTAATTGTGTTTTTCTATTCAAACTGTTTATATGTAAAAACAGCCTCTTCATTTACATTTGAAGTTATAACTTAATAGTTTGAAATAATTCAAACTAAATAGAACATTTTAAATAAGAAAGACAACAAACTATGCAAAGAACCCAGTTGATAGCGGTAAACGCAGAGAATGGACAAACCAGAGCAGAGGCAGCATAGCAATGTGCATTTTGATGCACATTTGAAGGCCATTTTGCTATTACCTAGGTCATTCAACAAACTATACATTAAGTATTTATTTCTCCAGAGTTTAATTTCAACCATTCGTAGATTCTAATGGGAGATAGTTATATATTATCAGCTCATTGTCGCGAGTTTGGTGAAAAATGAGGCTAAATACTAAAAATTGAGCCTCAAATGGGCAGCTAAAGATATTATTTGATTTAGCTGAAATCTTGTATGATAAATAGGCTTGGTAAGAGGCAACTTTTCCACATATAGGCTAAACATCTCTCAATTTTGTTTTTTTCACTCCACCCTACTAAACAGTTTATATGAAAATTATTTTGAACTAAATTTTCAAGCAGTATATATATTGAAGCAAGAATAACAGATAATAGTGAAAGTATAGAAGTAATGTAGTTTTACTTGCATAAATAATAGACATATTTATGTAAAACTAATTGAAATCTTTTAACAACCAGTCACACTGAGCTATTGTCTAATCAAGAACTTAGGTTTTAATGAATGAATGAATACAACATTTTAACTATTAAAAAATAATAAAAATATTTACTAATGTACACGAGGTAACTCAATTTCAAATGATTTCATTATTTCTGGAGAAAAAAAATCTTAAATTACTTTTGTAGCAAACAACACTGAAATGCAAAAAACCTATCAATTAATTTTAAAATGCGTACCTAACGTACATAACTTGGTTTTAAAATAAAAATTTTTTTAAAGTCTGCAAAAAAAAAAAAAACCTTCATACGATCTGAGGCGACAGCAAATAATATGGTGGCAAAAAATAAAGTTTACTTTCATTTAACATTCAATTTAGCAATTAAATTAAAAATGCAAAGAAGTTATAAATTTTAAGCATTTATCAGTATTCATTTAAAATAAAGATTTTTTCTTAAAATTGTGATTAAAGTGGGCTAATTACTTCAAGGCAATGAGTGCCTGTAGGGTTGTTTTATTTTACGTAGCATGGAATGTGTGAAAGGAAAATTCGAGCTACATAAAATAAACTTCACAGACACAGAAGCAATCTTAGGAAGATCATCCTGCGGTTAATATGTTAAGATTCAATGCTTTGACATTGAGAAAGTAAGATGCACAAGGTAACAGTGTATTGCACCTCATTAAATTTACTTTTTTTTAAACAGAAAATTGGGAGAAAATGCGTAGGTAATTAGGATACACTGACTTTTACAAAACAAAGAAAAAAAGATTTTTTTCATCATTTAATCAATTTTTCCTGAATTTTTGTTATTTTTTCGAAATTCCCAGATGTTTCCCTGATTAATAAAATTCCCTGACCTCCTTGATTTCCCTTATCTGTCGCCACCCTGAAGAAAAACCAGGGTTCCACAAAAAGGTATACAATTAAAAGGATTTGAACCCTTTTTTTTATTTTACTTGTGTTAAGGTTTAAGATTTGATACATTTATTTTATTTAAAGCCGATAAGTTATGATTTTGGGATTGATTCTGAGATTGTAGATAACATGTAATAATCTGCAATTTGAAGTGCTAACAAGCGAGCTAGGACCATTGGAGACGTTTTTTGTGATTGGTTCCAGAGCTCTTTCCCAAATCACTTATTAAACTCACCTAAATCAAAGCTCACTAGAAGAAGAGCTTTTAGTAGTGACAAAGAAGAATAAAACCACCGAGGATACTGATATTGATGACACACAAGGAGGAGCTTTCAACTGAAAATATTTAACCATTACTCGTCAACAACAAATGATCTTTCTGATTAGTTAACTGTCATGTAAATGATGCAAGTGATCAAGCAAGTGTCAATACCCCACAAAGAACTACAGAGAAAAATAATTAGTAACTTTCAAAAGAATATCATAACCACCTCTTTTATGAACACATAATTTCATTCATGTTTTCTTTATGCACATTGTGCATATGTATCGGAATAAGTACACATTAAACTTAGTATATATATTTATCTATCACCAGAATGAAGGTTTTTTTATCTATGCAAACTAACCCTTATTTAAACACTACTATTAAGTCTTAACTTAAGCGGTATTTCAGTGGAACGTAACCCCTGCATAAAACAAGGATCTACTGTAATGTTACTCAGGATTGATCAATGTAATATTATCTTATCCTGAATAGATTCCTTTAATTATTATTAAGTTATTTACCATACACAAAACTACAATATACATTTTGACTTGGGTATTTCTATTGAAAATAGAATGAATGGAAAAGTTAAAAAGGCTTTCTATATGACCCTTGTCCTACTATCAGTACCTACCCAGTTTAATTGCAAAACTTACTAATTGTCTGAATTATTAAAGCCTGATGTAAGCCTTTTAAAAAAATTATATATAAAATTAATCCAGAAGATAAAATTCCAAAAAAATATAAAATTGGATCAAAAAGGTTGAAAAAGAGAAGTTCCAAAGTTCTTATGAATAAAATCTTCACCTGCTCAGCTCTGACTTTTTTAGATGCAAATTTTAAATCCAAATCTTGTTGTTGCTCAGCTCTTTCCAGTTGTTGCTTTTGTTGCCTAGATAAAACTTCTATGTCTGCATCATAACTTCTCATCAGAGCCTATGAATTCATTTAGCTAAGTAATTCTAATTTTACAAAAAAAAAGAAGCTATCCAAATATAAATGTGAAATATTTCAATTTTTATCAAATTCACTAGCAATCATAAAGAGTAAGGAAGATAATTTTATTTTCATTGTTTTTATTGTCACCTCAGAGCAACAGTAAGATACCTAGTCCCAGAAATAACACTAAGATATCTTACTGTTGCACTGAGGCGACGATATACACAAGAACAGAAAAACACATTTCTGAAACAACGTAGTAGTCCAAATAGCAGTTTTGCATAAACAGATTTGTTGCATGAAAAATCATATTTTAGCTCAGGACATTTTTCTTACCAGAAAAAAAATTGCATTTTTGCACATCAAATTTACTATTTTTGTAGAAAGACAAGAATCATTTCATACCATATAATTTGCTGCAGGAAGAAAGAAATGCTTGGTTTTTAAAAACAATAATAACCATATCAAAGTTATACACCATAAAATTAAAAATAAGAATGTGTCTCAATTGCTGATGTTCACTTTTGTGACCTTGCAGTGGTTTATATAGTGTCAAAGTGTAAGTTTTATTTTTATTAATTTATTTTTTAAAAATTCTTTTGTTAACGAATCCTAATGATAAAACAAAAAATTTAAACACTATGCAACAACGTTTTAGAAAGTTCTGTTTGTGAATTTACAATATTGGTTTATGTTTGATTCAGAACCAAGTAGGGGAAATGTGGGGCATAGTGAAATGGTGAAATATTCACTCTGCTTTTAACCCCACCTATCTAGTAATTTGTTAACTATGTAGTACACATGTAGTCTATTCCAGTCAAGAAAAAAATCCCTCTGACAAACAAACAATATGATAATACAAGCAATTTATTTTTAAATGAGCATATTGTAGTATTTTGTTATGAGTCATAAAATATTTTTGGTATTATTAAATGATAAAATTCTTGTTATTAGCATTCGAAATATAAATTGAGACCTACTAATCCTCAGTGCAGTGTTTATTTGCTTAATATTAAGCTTATTTGTATTGTAAATGCTTTGTACAATGAAACATTTCCACGAGGGGCAAAATGGATGTGGCAAAGGGAAATAGATCATATCATTAACTTATTCAGTCTTTTATCAAGTCACTTACATGTTCATTTATTAATTAGTTCATTTACATTCCTTCATTTAATAATTCCCTAACTTATTCATTTATTCAATTATTTTCCTATTAATTTGCTATTTTATTCACTTATTTATTTTTGTTTATTATTTCATTTATTCATTCTTTCTTTTATTTACCCATTTATTTGATAGAAAATATCTATAACCATAGAATTAAAAGCATTTCATTAGAAAAATATTTCATTTTTTACTTTGCCCCATGGCAAAAAAGATGAAAAATTTCCAATTTTTTTTTAATTCTGATCAATGCAAATTTTATCGAAAAAAATATTTTTGTTCATTTTGAAAAAAGTAAGTTATCTTAACTATTTCACTTTAGCCCATATTCCCCTATGTATAAAAGAGTAGTTATACTTTTGAAACTTTCTTTTTGTTACTGATACAGTGGCTTATACAGTGTCAACATATTAACTTTTTTTATTCTTTTGTTACTACTTTTCTTAACAAAATGTTTTGAATATCACTGTCAAATAGCCTCATGTAAATCAAATTCATGGTCTATGGATAATAGGCATAATACCATAAATAATACTGCCGAAAAAGTAATGAGTTCACTGCAGGGAAGCACAATATTGAAGAGGAGCCCTTAAATTTGCTAATGCCAACTTTGTACATAAAACATGAGACTCTTGAAGCAATTTGAGGAAGCATTCAAAAAGAAATCTGCAGCATTTAAGCCTATTCTCAAATGGTTCCGGAGCAAAAGCTAACTTTTTTGTTGGACAAGTTATTGTGTGTCAAGAATTTCTTTAAAGCTTCTCAGAGCAAAGGAGAAAAGTTCATGTATCAATTTTGTCAAAGTAGTTAAATTCTTCTCAGGAATCAAAGATGAGAACTGTATTTATCAGATGAGATTCTTGTTAAAAATTACAGCAAAATGGACTGCAGGATGTCTCAAATTTTGTATCTTTAATGCATACTTTGATGGCTTGAAAGAGAGCATGGAATCCTATTCCAATGAGGAAAGAGACCACTTTCATCATGCCATGCAACAATTTGAATTCCCAAACTAGGGAACCTATGAAGGACACATGATGGGGGCTGTATTTGGAGAGTTATTTGTGAAAGAGATATAAGTCATTCTCAAACCTTGCAAAGATACATATTTCTAGGTTCCTTGTAAACAATTTGTAGAACTTAGGTTTAAATAAACAAACAAAATTTGGAACATAATGTTACCCTTTTGCCTTTAAATAATAATTTAAAAAAATCAAAAATTTGCACATTGCCTCAATGACGGGTACAAATTTTAACTTTTTGTTATCCTGAAAATAAAAGCAAACTTTCAGGAAAGAAATCAAGTTTTTCATGGTTTTATGATAGAACCAATTTAGATATTATATTGATTATCCAAAACAAATATAATGTTACATAGTGTAACTAACTGTGAATTAAATGATTGAACTGTAAAAATTAAAAATGTCTAGTAAAATATGCAACATTAATTAATCAATATTGTAGAAGTATATTTTGCGAAGATAAATGGAGGCTGGGGTTATAAATATATATAGATATTTGAACTAAAAAATAAGTGTGAAGGAATAAATATAACCAGAAATTAAGTATATAAAATTTACAACAAATAATAATAAATTTTTAACAAAATTTGTACAACAGGATCGACGATATTATTTACGCAATAATATCTAAATACAAAAAACTTTTTCATAAGATTTATTAAGGATTCAGTAACTTTTACCTTTTTGAAATGTATTCCATTTCTTCTGCTCTCAGCAGCAGTCAAATTTTTAACACACACTTCCTTTAACAATTAATTTAGGATGAATATTTTAGAGAAATATTCCCATAAAACCTCTGAAAAAGGGCAACCTCTGAGCAGCGGTCATTGTCCTATAGTTTCAGCTGATGAATATAAGAAACATCAACCAAAATTTCTGAACACTGAAGCCATCAAACAGTAAAAAGTGATTCAAAACAATCAATTAATAAGCAGCTGTTTTCATAGAAAAATCAACAGAAGAGATGAAGTGTTTGCATCTTAACTCTGTCAGACAAGTAAAAAGTAATCAACAACCTTTTGATGCACAAAATTAGCAGAGTACTGCAAACACGTGTTTCAAGGTTTCAGGAAATCTTTTTCAAATATTACGCTTTTGGATGAAAAGACACCTGGTAAAAGCAACGGGAATGAACAGTGGACAGTTTAAGTAGTAAAAATAGCAAATTAACAAAAAAAAAAAAGACAAAATGGAACTGAGAGCCAAAATTAATTACATGATTCCCTTTGAGAAAAAGTTGTTAAGCAATAAATTTTGTCAAAAAACCCATAATAATAAATTCTGCTGACAAAATGAAACCACTAATGAATAAATTACCAATAAGTTTGTTAAAAAAAGTTGTATAGATTTAATTCAACATGTAGCAAAAGGCAGAATAAACATAATACAGGAAAACCCTGAAAAATGTTTGGAGACAACAAAACAAATTACTAAATATTTGTCAAATAAAAAGAGAAATGGAAACGTAAAGACAAATAAAAATAGTTAAGAAGGACAGAACAATAACACCTATATGACTAAAACCATAGTAGTTCAAAGAATAAGGTGGAGGGGGGTGACAAATTATAAGTAGAGAAGCCAAATTGCAGAAAAATACGGAAGTGCTTTAAGATCATTTAGTAGATAATTACACTTCTTTAGAATGTGAAAGGACTCCCAAAAATCATATGAAGAATTTGGGAAATTCTGGATAATATCATAAGAATTAAAATCAATAGAGTGATTTGATTCCCAGCAATGTTGAGCAATACTAGACCTGTTCAACTGTTGTTTTTTCACATAATTTTTATGCTCATTTATACGAAATTTCAAAGAACGACAGGTTTGCCAAACAGCTGCAATAAATTTTATAAATTCTACAACAATTAAGAGGATTAATAGGAGCCTTAAGAGACAAGAATGAAAGTTTATTACTTGGTGAAAACACCACCTGGAGTTGGAAAGGCTCGAGAATCTTAGCTACCCGAAAACTAATAGAAGGAAAGAATGGGAAAATAACCGAATATATTGAAAGTTCTCTTAAGAACATTACATTGGAATTTTTTAGAAAGTTTTTTATGAATGGAATCAAACAAAGTAGGCTCTATCAATTGCCACCGCTCTAAGATAGTTTAATTCAGCATTTAGTTTAAAAGACTCCCTTTCAGAAACGAGAACATTTAGAAATGGAAGGCAATTATTTTGTTCTAATTTGTACAAGAATTGAATATGAGGATCTAAGGAGTTTAAAATAGATAAAGCCTCATCAACACTAAGTTGATTATGGTTCATAAGAACAAAACAGTCATCAGCATAGGGAACATAAAATTGAAACTAATTTCTGGAACATCTTAACCTCAAAATAATGCATGTAAATATCACGGAGAATTGAGCTAAGTCTGTTTCACATAGCCAGAGCATCTAACATAGTATGAACTTTCCCATTAAAAAGAAAAGAACATTGCTTTGTACAAGTAAGGAAAATTAACTCATCAATATGCATAGAGGTAAAATGAAAGAATACTCTTATGGCAAATCATTGCACCCTGAAATGGGGCATTTGTAAATAAAGAGTTCATAGCAAAAGAAGTCATAAAAGAGTTATTTGGAACAAAATTATGGATTTTTTTGACAAATTCAGTCGAATTTTTAACAGTGAATGAATTGTGACTCCTAAGAGAAGAAAACAAGGAGACTAAGTATTTCACAAGTTTGTAAGAAGTCTTATCAATATTGGAAGTAATTAGTTTTATATACCTTAGGTAAAGCACAAAATCTAGCACTTAGCAATCAAAGGAATAACAGAGTGCTTAACATTTAATGAAATAGAAGGGACAAACTTGACAGCCGAAGGAATAGCTCTAACTCATTATCACTAGGATCTTCAGAAAAATTTTCAAATACAACTCAGAAGAAATCAAATCATTAGTTTTAATAACATAATATGATTTGTCAAGAACAACAATTTGATCACCCTTGTTAGCTTTTGTAACAACCGAATCTGAAATAGAAACTAAATTAATTACACAATGACTAACAGTATTGGTAAAAGCAGGTATAGAAATTTTAGAATTGAAGTCACTATTAGAAGCCATAAGATGGCGAACGGAGCCTTTTTGAGCTGTAGATAAAGCACTAAATTTAAAAGCTGTCCCAATAGGAGCAAAAGGCTTAGAAAAAGAAAGTTTACTAATCAAAGTAAAATTATCATTGAACTTAAGAGCGTTCATTTGGGAACTGTTTAAAGGAACACTGGAAAGATTAACAACTACATTCTTATTATCCACAGGTAGATTATCAGGAAGAACAACTCACGAGTTTTTAGTCACCACTTGGTGAATTCCAAAGAAATGAAGAGTTCTAGACCAAGTATTCTATCCATAACGTCAAAATCAGAATTGGAATTTGAAACAGAAAGATGTAAATCATAAAGTTCAGGTTCAATAAACGATAGACACTTCCCAGTTTCCTAGATTGAACCTTTAAGTAGAGCCAATTTTGATGGAAACATAACTTTATTAATTATGATTGAACAAGTATCTTATATTTTAAAGATAAATTTTGGAATAATTTTCTTAGGCCTACACTCATGAAGAAATTTTAAATCATTCAAAAATCAAAACTTTTTAGTACAAAGATATCAAAACGTATTGACTTGAGACATAAATACAGGCATGAACCAAAACACAAAATATAAACAATAACCAAAACCAATGTTAAAAATAAAAGCACAAAAACCAATTGAATCGATTATTTCAGACATAAGTAACATTTTTTTCAAAATTGAGTTAGCTGCAGTTTTTCCATATTAGTATATATAGAAATCGACTAGTGTAGCAGGGAAGTCAATCCTTGTACTACAAAGCACATTATTTGTTTAGTGCAGAAAGAGCATAAGTCCCAGACTTATGCCCTTTCTACACTAAGTGCGAATGAAGTAATAGTAAGACGCAATGTGAATATATGGCAAGATCAGAGAATAACTAGATTTTTTGGCATAATGAAATGAAAACATTATTACGGTAATGGTAGGTTTGTTAGTTTGAGGGGGGGGGCCTCGAAATTATGGAATTGGAATGAAATTCACTAATTCCTCAGGGATTTTATTAACATCACTCTAGGAACTGTGAAAAACTACGCTTTCAGTGAGATTTATGTTTGTAAAAATAAGAACAACACTGTAGGAGACTTTCTAGAAATAACGCTAAAGAAAGATTGCTGATGGCTTTCCTCTAAGACAACATTTGTTTGTCCTTTGCGACCGGGATTTTGGGACAGTAAAAAGAATGTTAAACAAATATGAGATTATTACCATGTGAAATCTTATCTCTTCTAAGAGAAATTCTTAAATTACATCAAGGTTCACCATCAAATCTGTTGAAAACAATGAAATCAGAAGCTGCTAAAACAAGTGCCCTTCATTTTTTTAAGAAGACTTATCTCTCAAATTGAGATTTTAGAAAAATATTTTACTGGGCAACAAAGGTTTTCAATTATCAACATTCACGATGTTTAAATATTCGATAGAACATCAAAGAAAAACGGTTTAAGGATAGCTATTTTATAGACATGTTTTCAAGAGCATATTTCAAAGTAACGCTTTTCAGCTGAACTATCTCTGCCAATATTGAATATAAAGGGAAAATTTTCATTTTGTAGGAAGAAAGAACAGATATCAAGATGATTATTCAGTGCAATTTTGAACATAATCATACCAATATGTACAACAAACTTGGCACACAAAACTAGACAAAAGAAGGATAGAAAAAGAAGATTTCCATGGAGGATGTATTAGATGAATATAGTTTTATACACATGTAAAACTTTTGCTTTTTTTTCTCAGTTTGTTAGTTTTTATATATTTTTTTAGTTTTTTTACACCACACTTTAATATTTAACAAAAACAAGACGAGAGAAAGAGGAAAATACAAGTATTTTCTTAAAATAATGAATTTATGAATTCGGCACTTATTATTTTTATCACTTTGATATTGTATTTTTTACTATCATGAATCAGTTTAAAACAAAGCTGTTTCAAATGATTTACATTTTCATCACTCTAAACTAGCCGTTCAGGATATTTATTGCAGAATGGTCATAAGTCCAAATTAAAAAAAATAATTAATTTCAGTGACGAAATGAAATGTAATTTAAGGTGAAGTAATGATCCTACTTGTGGTTAGATTAGTCATAAATTTTTTTGCAGAATTTAGTTCATTTCTGAATGAAATAATCACTTTTTACTCAACTGTGCGTGCGTGACGCAAAGGAGGGTAATGTGTTTATCAGTCTATGTATGTATGTCTGTTCCTATGTGGAGTTCTACAGGCTAAACGCCTTGGTCAATTTTGGTAATTCTTATGTCAATTGATTTCTTTTAACCTTTTGAGTGTCACTAAATACATGACAGTAATCAAAAGTATCATTTCAAAAAACAGTTCCCATTGTGTCAGTTTGGGATCGGAGCACGCTGGTTGTTGCACACTGTGTCGCACGCTACCTGCATACTACAAATGCAGGTAGTTTTCACTGCATGAATTTTTTGTTTACTAAGTCTACTAATTGGGGTCTCAGTGACCCAGTGGTCTAAGCGTTTGCATCTCCCACTTGAGGCGGTGGGTCAAGACACCTTTGCTCCGGATGTACTTTCCCCTCTTTCTAATGTAAATTCTTTCATGTGTTATTTATTACCCAACTGCGCGTGTGCAACACAAAAGAGGGTAATGTGTTTATCAGTCTATGTATATGTTTGTTCCTATGTGGCATTCTAGAGGCTTAACGCCTTTCCCAATTTTGATAATTCTTACGTCAATCGATTTGTCTTAACCTTGGGAGTGTCACTAAACACATGACAGCAATCAAAATTCACCATATCAAAAACCAGTTGCCATTTTGTCAGTTCGGGATCGGCGCACGCTGGGTGTTGCACTCTGTGTTGAACACTACCTGCGTGCAACAAATGCTGGTAGTTTTCGCTGCCTGAACTTTTTTGTTTACTAAGTCTACTAATTGGGGTCTCAGTGGCCGAGTGGTCTAAGCGATTGTTTTTCCTTTTTGAGGCGGTGAGTCAAGATACCCTTGCTCCGGATGTACTTTCCCCTCTTTCTGATGTAAATTCTTTTAAGTGTTCTTTACATGAATTCTGTATTGTAATAAAAAATATATCATGCGTAACGAAGGCAAGACACTCAGATTGTAGTCCTCATCAAAATAACCCCCTGCAGTAAGCACCAAAAGAAAGAAAGTCTACTAATTCGATTTTCATCCCGAACATATTGCATTTGTTTCTGCCTTGATTCAAGGGACTGAGTTTCGCGACATGTACTTTCTTGATAGGCTTTTTTAGTTTTGCGAGAAAGATTTGACTGACAATGCTTCCGATTTTGCGTCACCATGAGTTAGACAGGCTGTTTATACAGCTGTGCTGTGGTTGACTTAAGTTCGTGCATTTTTGCCGAAGGTCAAGCCCATGTAGCTTTAAGCCTAGTTAGGTCCCTAGAGGGACTAATTATCAGCAGTTTAGACCACCGCAAGTTACTTAATAAACCTCACGATACAAACAAACTCTCTAGATGAAATGACATGATTGCGAAATATACCGTCTCATAATCATAACAACTAAGTCAATGAAAATTAACTAAAAAGTGTAAAATAAAAAATTATTAAATACAAACAAAAAGCCAGACTGCGTAAAAACCAAAAAAAAAACTAAAAAGAAAAATTTATAAGCCCAGTAGTTTAGAATGTAATAAATACTACTGAATAACTACACTGTAGAAATAGTTTTATAACCATACACAGATAAGAAAAATCACAAATTCAAAAGCAGAATAGAAGGATCAAAAGTCGGGGCCTATTCAAATTTTACCGGGTTCCTTGAATCAGAAAGAAATGAGTCCCGACTGTTGATTCTTTTATTCTGCTTTTGAATTTATGATTTGACTTATGTGTGTAAGTTTATAAAACTATTTCAACAGTGTAGTTATTCAGTAGTACTTATTACATTCTAAACTACTGGGCTTATACATTTTTCTTTTTAATTTTTTTGGTTTTTACGCAGTCAGGACTTTGTTTTTATTTAATAATTTCTTTTATTGATTCCTGAAAAGTTCATTAGTGGGACGTGTGCCTTTTCTGTAATAATCAATTCAATTAACTTAAGAGAAATAATGTAATGTGAAAAGTCACAAATCGGACTGAAACAAAGCAAAATGAAAAATCAACAAATAAAGAAAGAACCCAGAAAAATGCAAACGTAAAGCTCGTTCAAGCAGTAAATAAGAAATAAATAAATACCTTTATGTGGAAAAGTAAACTTAAAAGCAAGTTTTACTTTTCCACATTCTGAAGAATCATTATAATCAAGTAAATGATTTTAAAGCAATTCCATATTTTTCTGTAACTTGGCTCCAATTCTTATAATTAGTCTCCCCCTCTCCCCCCCCCATTTTTTTATGGTTTTAGTCATACAGGTGTTATTATTCTGTCCTTAATTATTTTCATTTGTATTTATGTTTCCATTTCTTGTTTTATTTTACAAATATTTAACAATTTGTTTTGCTGTCTCCCCAAAAATTTTCTGGTTTTTCCTGTATTATGTCTTTTGCAAAATGTTGTAATTAAATGTTTACACTTTTTTCTAACATAAATGTATTGCTAATTTATTCATTAGCCGTTTCATTTTGTCAGCAGAGTTTATTATTATGGGATTTTTGATGAAAATTTTTGCTTAGCGGTTTCTCATTGAAGGGAATCGTAATAAATTTCAGCTGTCAGTTCCGTTTTGTTTTGTTTATTTTATAAATTTGCTATTTTTGCTATTTAAACTGTCTACAGTTCATTCTTGTTGCTTTTACCGGATGTCTTTTCATCCGAAAGCTTACTAATTGCATTGAAAAAGAGCTTCCCTGAAACCTCGAAAATAATGAATGCAGTAATCTGCTGCTTTTGAGCGTCAAAACTTTGTTGATTACCATTTACTTTTCCCCACAAAAGTATTTATTCCTATGGTTAAGTTTAATTTTACTGGGGTTTTTTACCACTATGGGAGGAAAGGGTAGGAGAATGGACATTTGTCTTCAAACGTTTTATCATTCTATAAACTAAAAAAATATGAAGTAAAAAGATTTCTCATTGCTTTGAGGCTACATCATAATGTCTCTTATCTTTTTCTAAAAGCATCCTAAACCTATGTCAACCCTAAACAATGGACATAAGAAAATAATTCCTTTTTAATTAATGGTCAGAATATGAAAAGGCAAGGCAATTTGCTCACACAATATAAAAAAGGACACAAACGCATTATTTGCTACTTTTATCAACATTGCCAAACTAAACTCTTTAGGGTTCAGTTATACTTTGAAGGTTCTCATGTTTTAGTCACTTTCAGAATCTTTATCGTTCATTCACGTCAAAAACTTAGATCTTCTGTACTGAAGGATGGCTTTACGAGTCATTCAATGATTTAATGGAAGTCTGTTAATCAAAGTGTTATGGGAGAAAGGAGAGGAGTTCAAAGGTTTTCACTCCACGTTCTAACGAACTTTGTAAATATATGTTATATTTATGTCTTTATGAGCTTATGTTGTTGCAATCTCGCTAAACTTGGCATTTATTGCAATTTTTATTCAAAATTACCTTACATTTTGTATTTTTACTTCTAAGTTGCTTTCTCTGCTTTTCAAGCAGTCAACAGGAGTCTATTGGTTTGGCCAAACATTAACACTTCATCAATGAACTGGCATCATTTACGGCAACCCATTCTGGGCAAGAAATTGAATGTTGCTAAGCTAGACAACTCTAGTTTTTGAACCCTTAATTTATAAGAGTTTTCCAACATTTTCATATGAAGTAATAAAAACACCTGCCCAAAATTAGTAATTAGTCAGGTAGCTTTGGTTTAGCTCTGTTGTGAAGTCTACAAGCTGTCTAAAGAGTGATTTTTGTCACACTGCTTTCATCGTATTTCAATTTCTGTTACCAAATGACAACAGTTTCTATGAGATTTGTAGAACTGTGTGATACAAGAACTTTAACAACTTATTTGCAACAATTTGCAGTCTTTTGTAAAGACAAGTCATATTTCCAAGAACAACTGAAGTAAATGCAAATTCATAGCACTACTATATGGAAAAGAAACAAAATACCTACACAACCATATATTAGTACATTATACTAGAGAGAGGTTTAGATGTCCCCTAATGACTTTCCTAAATGCCAGGCCTACTTTTGAAGGTCATTTCTCAGTAATTGATAATTTTTTTTGCAACAGGATATCCAATTTAAAACAATCAAATGAGCGTGAATGAAAAGAGAATTTTCGACTTTTATTGGCTGATTGCGGAGGGTGAAAAAAAAAGAGTATGGGTTGGAATACTAACAGACATAAATGTTGAAAAATGTAAGTAAATGATTTAATGAAAAGGAAAAGCAAATTAAAGAAATTATGATTTCATGGTGTAACTTCATTTGAAAGAAAAAAAAATGCAAAAAAAAGATATTGATTGTGTGTTTTAAAGTTGATGGCAAACTACAGGTGACAAGTTTTTATTTTTAACCTGATGCTTCCAACTATTGCTATGGAAACAACTGATAAACTTGGCATTAATGACAAAAATTAACAACTTTTACAGATTTCTAAATTTGCAATTTTTTGGGTCTTTCATGAGCTGTAGACACCTTGCCTTCTAGTAGCAGGATGAGCAAAAAAGTGAATTTGGAAAATACTGGTGCAGACTTCCCCCCCCCCTCAACACTAATAAACTGTTTAAAAAAAAACAAGTAGTTAACTCACAGACATTTCTTGATCATATCGTTTCTCTGCTTGTTCACGAGCAGCTTGAGCTTTAGCACTTAAATCTTGAAACTGCTTTGTTTCCAATTTTTGTAGCATTTTCAGTTCTCTAAGTTCCATTTTTCTGTGAAAAAAAAACAACAGTAAATTAATGCTAAATCATTTTCAAAACTTCGAAATATTTCCAGCTGAAACAAAATGATAATTATCATTAGGTTTTACAACAGGAAAAAAATGTTACATACATTTAGGATAGAAGTATATCAAAAAACTGGAAAAAAAATATCAAAAAGAAACCACAAAACATTTAAAGAGCTAATTCAATGACATCCTCATCCACTTTTAATGGTTCAAAAGATTATGAAGCACAAGAGTGAATTTATAGCTTGTTCGTCATTTCAATTACGTTTGAAAAATAAAAAATATGATGTAAAAATTTTTTTTTCAGAGGGGGGAAAAATGGAAAACAACTTACCTTAACACATTATCATCTTTAAAAGGCCTATCTTCATCACCATATATAACTTTACTAGTTGTTGTTGTTACAATGACACCATCAATCATAAATTTTCGAGTTTTCTTGAGAGTTTTTTGTTTAATTCTATTTGATGCATTTGCTGTAGTTATTCCTTTTTTGAATGACGAGCCAATAGGTTTCTCCTATGCATCAAAATATACATAATAAATACAGGAAAAGATACAAACTTAATCAGCAAAATAGTCAAACTTATTCAAATGCAACTGGGAATTACAACTGAGAAATTACACTGCATAGCAAAAAAAAAAACTTCTAAATGTTTCTGACACAATTATTGCTGAACCTTGTGTAAAACGAACCCCTGAATCAAAATATGACTACCGTTTTGACACATCACTTCCCACTCTGGAAATGAGCCTTCCCAATTTTTTCCAATTTTTGACAGTTTTATAGCCATTATATTTATTTTGAGGGGAAGGGAGACATATTAGCCATTAACAATTTTCTGATAAGCTAGAGAGGTGCAAAGATTAAAAGCATGAACATTTGGAACAAGTTAAAAGACTCTCTCATTGGGGGTACTCCCCCTAAAATATCCAAAAAATTTATCAAAACCTATCTTTTACCCCATCACATCCCACTTTTTGGAAATGGCTCCTCCCAAATTTTTGACACATTCGTAACCATTATTTGGAGGGGAAAGGAACATCGTACTATTCATTGACATTCTTCTGAGGGCTAGAGAAGTAAAAATTTCAAATGTATGCATATTTGGAGCAAGTTAGGAGACTCATGTGGGATATTCCCCCTAAAATATTTGAAAAACCATCAAAACCGATCTTTACTTGCTAGGGGTTTCTTTTACAATTTTTGCAGTTATTTTTTCGCACAAAACCTGAGTATTGGACTCACTTTTTTGAGTCCCATGTCTGAAAAAAATTGACGTTTTGAAACTTTTTAAAAAGAAATATTGGAAGCATCACATGTTGTATAGTCAGAGACACATTGCAAACCTTAAGTAAAGAACATTTCCACATTATAAAATTTACATAATCATAATTATGTGACAGATATAATTATGATTGAAAGTGAACATAGGTATGCTTATGTACCTTTAAAAAAAGGAATGAGTCTTCCTTGCCTGACAAGTTTTCAGCAAGATTTTTTTTTTTTTTTTTGAAATCAGACTATTCAATTTTCAATTTATGGGGAAGGGGGGGGAGGGGTCAGGCAGATGACTGACACATATTTTCTTATCTGAATAATTTATACTTTAATTTTTTTTTTCAATATTCATCCTCTTTATGCATATTTATTCATTTGACCTTTTTTTTCAGGGGGGGGATCCTTTCACAGTACATTAAGCATATATATGACAGTAAAAAAAAAACATTTATGGAAAGTAGGCTAACAAAGTGCATAGTTGGCACAAAAAGATTTTCTCACCCAATAAAAGAATAGCAAAGAATTCTTTTCAAGTGATGCAGATTATGCCAGAATGGCAAAATGAGGTAGCAGAACATGCAATTTCTCCCCTTTTAAACATTTAACAGTTTATGAGGAAAGGGGTAAAAATAATTATGTTTTTTTTTTTTCTCTCTTTAAATGCACAAAATTATTTGTTTCCTAAATAAATTCTGCAAACACTGACAAAAACTGACCAAGTTGAAGAATTATGATATCGACTTTACTGAGCAGTTTTATGCGCAAACAAACTTGCTCAGAAAAAAAAAAATCACATGGTATTCACACACATATATATCATGCATCTCATTCATGTGTTATGCAAATATTTTGCACTAACATGTCTTTCAGCCATCGGTAATGAAAGGTGAGATAGAAATTACTTTAACACCACTTTACTATGCTAATGAAGCTGAGCTGATAACCTATTAGTATTAATTATCATGTTTCATATCCTAGCTGGTACTAGCTATTCCTTCACTAATTTAAAAGAAATGTGCAGATTTCAAGAAATCTTAGTGTATGATAAAGCTAAACGATGATGCACTAAAAAGGAAATAACTTAAACAAAGATAACAGATTACAATAAAACAATATGGGTACATAAAGTCTGGTAATTTTTCAAATTCCTGGAAATAGAAAATACACTAGAATGTAGGTTACACGGGATTCACACAGAGATATGTAAATTAATATATGTAATTAAAAAACCAATCAAGGGATTATTGAGAAGAATACCAAATTGTATTTCCAGGATATCTGCTACATTTCGAGTTTTGAAATCCATGACATTCTCTAACTTTCCATGACTTCTGCTCGTCACTTTCCATGACTCAAGGAATGCAATTTTTCCAGAAAAAAAAAAAAAAAACATTAATTTTTCACAAGAATATCTAAATTGGTGTTTTGTGAAAATTAAATTGCAGCTATCTGATATGTGATTTGGACATATGTTTCTAAAAATTCAAATTAAAGTGAAATGTAACTAGCTCTCAGCTACTATTATAACTAAAAAACAATTTATGCAAAAATTACTAGTGATACACATGAAATAATTATCGAATTTTGACTTAATTATTTTGCTACACATTTATAAAGCTACCAAATTTTTGAAAATATTTTTTGGATTTCAATAAATAATACTAAATTTTTACATAGGCAAGAATTTAACATGTGATGAAATTTATTACTTTTTACTTCCTTTTACAAAAAAGGAAGTATTGTATTCGCGAAAAAATTTTCACTCAAAAATCGCCCTTAATTTCCATTTTGCTCACCCCCAAATGAATGTTGAGTTTTTTTTTCGATTCGACCACATGCGGAAAAGTGCCTAAGAATGTATAGACACGCGAAATATCCATTTTGACCATCACCGAGGTAATTACAACGACTTTTCTCGTGACGTCTGTATGTATGTGCGTATGTGTGTATGTGCGTATGTGCGTATGTGCGTATGTATCTCGCATAACTCAAAAATGGTATGTCCTAGAAAGTTGAAATTTGGTACATAGACTCGTAGTGGGGTCTAGTTGTGCACCTCCTATTTTGGTTGCATTCGGGTGTTTCTAAAGGGGTCTTTTGCACCTTTTTGGGGGGAAATCATTGTTAATTTCGATGCAAACTCAAGTGGTGTTATAATTTGGCGGTCACTTGGCGATATATCGCCAGTCTTTTGGTTGCCAAGTTTTGTCGCCAACTTGGCGAAAAATTTGGCGATTTTTTTTTTTTTTTTTTTTAAATCTGCTTTCAATGTGGCCATTGCTAGTGATATTTAAAGAGTTAGAGAGAGAATCCCATTAAAATTGCAATAATAGGGAAATAGCATTAAATTGGTGTAAAAGGAAGTCATGTGATGCACACATCAGCTCGTTATTCTAAAAATCAGATATGATACACAATAATTTTTTGATCACTAAAAATAGTGAAAAAAAGTTTTAATTATAAAATGATTTTTCAAAATAAAAAAACTTCAAACATGCAGAAAAAATGATGTAAAACTACTGGTAATAACGAAACATTTAAGTTTGATTCATAATTCCTTTTTCTATCTTTTGAATTTTTTTTAACAAATATTTTATTTTATAAACAAATAATGAATTAAAAAGTTATTTTTTTAAAAGCTAGTAGTTTTCTTGAAAAATCTGAGACTAGCATTAATTTAGTGATAACTAAAATTAAGTTTGCAATGAATAAAATAAAAAAATCATCAGGAAAAAAAATATCAAAGTGCTTAATAATTAATTTACCAGACATTACCAGACATATTACTGTCAAAGTTTTAGGATAGGCTACAAGTATTGAAAAATTTCCTGAATTTGTGTCTTTTGCAACATTTTTCGACTTTTTAAAAATTTTACCCTTGAAAATCCTGATTTCTATATTTTATCGATGTCCTAAACGTTCTTAATTAATTATTTAGACCAATTTTACTTTCAAAAATCTTCATTAACTGCTGAAAATTAATGACTATTTTTATGAGTCTCTTGAATCAACACGGATGCAAATGACGAAAATTTTTCGAGTCGAATGGGAGCAGCAAAACTAGAGGTCTAAAAGTCCTCAACTACACAATTAGGAGGGTTACATTTTGGAGGACTAAAAATAATTATAAATGTCCAAATGGTAAAATAACAGAGCAAAGGAAAAAAAAATCCCAACCGACATGCAAAAATGTAAAAAAGAGCTAAGATAGCAAATCTTGCACCTAATCTGTAGAATTCAATAAATATGCATGTTCTGGAATTCAAAACTCATAACCAGTTGTCAGTTTCCATGACTTTTGAGCATTTTTTGCTGAAAATCATTAGTTTCTGTGACCATTTTCGATCATAGTCAAAATCCATGACTTTCCCTGACTTTCTAGGTGTGCCAACATCCGGTATTTCCGAATTTAAGTCTTAGAACAGGTCAAATTATAAAAGTATCTTTTAAAAAATATTACAATAGCGATAACAATAATAATTTACCGTTTTTCTTAGAATCACTTGAGAAAGTTCTTTTTCTGAAACAGTGCAATTGTCTTGGTTGATAAGAACAGAACAGTCCATTTTATTAACACTATACTGATCTTTATTACATGAATTAATATCTTTATTTTGCGTATCTTCCTCATATTTTCCTAAAACATTAGAGGACACTTTTTTACTAACATCAGAAGCACTTCTATTTTCATTCTTTTCAGCAGTGTCTCTACATTCTTTTTCTGAAGATTCCAAACTTTCCATTCCTTTATTAAGACACTCTTTTTTTAAAATATCAGTCTGCTTTAAATTAAATAAATTAGGTTTTTCAATGCATGGGGATTCAGTTGCTGCAACAGAATGATTGTTATCATCTAAGACTGAAGAAGACTCTTCATTCTCAATGGGAATGCTCTTCATTGCCAAAGAATTGGCTTCAACGAGATCTGCATTTGCTTTTATTACACTAAGATCATTGTTATTGCTTTTAATTTCGGATAAATTTGGACAATCTTGCACAGTAGCAATGTTTTGTGTCAGAATGTTAACATTGCTTGAATGTGTTATGCCTAAGTCTTCAGAAGATTCTTTTTGGAAATAAATATTCTCAGAACTTTGTAAATGCCTTGGTTCTGGAGATAATGGTATAAGTACTGATGACGAAGAACTCTTGACCCTTGAGTCTGAATTATGGTATTCCTCACAAGCTAATTCGGATTCAACAGATTCATGAGAAACTTCTGAACATGAAAAATTAGAGTTTTTATGCTCTTCAATTTCAGAATCAAGTGAAAATTCTGTGGAAGAAAAAGTAGTGTTTTTAAGGTTTTCAACTTCATTAGAAACTGAAGGTGAGTCTTTTATTGTATCAGTGTTAGCAGTAGAACTATTTTCAACAACTTCAGGAACAATTTTACTTTCAAAAATTAAACTTTCTTCAGCAACTTCTAAATTTAATGGAGAAAAGGAATAGGTTGATAATTCAACTGTTTTTTCAGGAATTTTAGCAAAAGCAAGTTCAGAAGATTCTGATCCTAAAAAAGCTTGTTCATCATGCTGACAAACATTGAAACAGTCTATTTTTAAGCTGCAGGCATTATCCAGAGCATCACAGCATTCAATCTTTTCTCTGAAATAATGAAAAACAATTATGATTTAATTAGTACAACATTTGACAAAAGTTTATAAATTAAAATTACACGTTGTATTTTATCATTTGAGATGCTAAATTCTTGGTGAGGATAGAATACAAAGGATTATGTACGGATAGGATGGCTAAATCATCTGAGTTTTAAAAATTCATGATTTTCCCCCACTTTCTTTGACTTTTTGCAAAATTCCATGCAAATTATGTATACCACTAAATCTTGAAAGTTACCCCTCCATCAAGTACAAGTCTCTTTCAATTTTTTGCCGGAAATGAAATCGTTCTTGAATTTTCCCCTCTCCCATTTTTTTGGTACACATCAGATTTTAGCATTATATACCACAGTTTTTGAACTATAGTAAAAGCTCATAAATTCCGTATTCAAGTAACTTGAATTGCTTCTGATCGTCTTCATTTGCCACTTCCTCAAAAAAGAAAAAAATGGTGGAGCACTGGCTGATCTTTAATTTTCTTCTCATTAGCTTTAAACTTAAATATTTATTCAAAAAGTACACAGTAAAAACAAGAAGAAAGAATATCAAAGACCCAACAAATTGCCAAATAAAGAAGAAGGAAAAGAAAAGAAACAATAAAAACTTAAGAATTTTGCTTATATTTATTGCTATAGAAATGATTATCAGAGACATGAACATAGCTGAAAATATGTTCTAATTAAAATTTTTAATTAAAAAAAATAAACTGAGCTATAATTACTTGTTCACATGAAAAGGTTTCACGTGAACAAGTAATTCATGTTTCATGCGAACAAGAAACATTTTTATTCATTTTTAAGGAGTAGGTGTTACACCTCCATTCAGAACTGTGAGTCATCAACAGACATTTAAAGCATCAACAATGTTATTAAAAGTAGTACTATACTATTATTTTTGCACAAAATACATAGCTGATTTGTATTTGATAAAAGTATAGTCGAGTGTTGACTGAAGTGAGGGGTGCGTTTTAAGACCTGTCGCATAAATCAAAATTTTATGTTGTGGAAAAGGGTTTGTATACTATTTTTTTTATTGACATACCTAATTCTTTTATACACTTTTAAACATACCTCTAAATGTTTCAAATTATTCCTCAACTACATATTACCATTTGTCTCATAAATAACTAAATTTTCCCTTTTTTTAAATATTGTGTTATTCAACATAAAATACTGTTACAATGCACAAAATTTATGACCAATGGGAGAGAGACAAAACATAAAACTAGTTCGTACAGTACATAGTTACAATAAAACGCAGCAATATAATAGCACTGTACAGTAGACACACTAAGAATGTTTATAACTTACAAAAGGAAGATGGTGATGATAACTTATGCTATGTGATCAGATCATTATACTATTTCTAAATACTGTTGTTTCCCCTTTTCTTTCAAAACATTTCCAACTATGGTCACACATCTCTTCCTGGCTTTTTTTAATCCACAATACAAGAGCTAAATTCATTTTCATAAAATTTTCTTTTCTTGACTTTCAATTGTACGAATGGAAGATACACTCATATATGATTGTTCTCTGCTACCTTCAAAGCACTATTGAGATGCTCAAACGCATCAAATATCTTTATCTCTTCTTCTAATGTCAGAAACTTTCTCTTTTCCTTTCCATCTTCACAAACATTTGATGAAACACAGCACGTAGGTGCCACTATATTTCATCAACATTCATATTTAGAATGAAAGAAATAATGAAAAATGGAACTGAATAAAAGTGATGCTTTGACTAGTACATTTTGGAAACTTCAGCTGTCAGTGGTGCTAAAGGGATAACAGTCTATCCACGAAACCAATTTTTAGTGGCCAATAACAAAGCTGACACTCACACACTGTAATTCCCTTCTAAAAAATTTCACATCGCGGATGAGTAATTCACCACAGCTCTAAGATGTGTTTCACATGAAAAACTCGCATTTTAGCCATTTTGCATAGTTCAGATCTCATTCAGGGTTCATATACTTGTGGTTCAAAAAAATTCCCTGATTTTTACAGGTTGTTTTTTTAAAGAAAATTCCAGGTTAATTGCTTCATTGAAAATTAAGTTTAAATTACAATATAATCAAAATAATTAAAATTACTTAAAGTAGCCATGCGAAAGAACTGAAACTTTTACCCTTAGATTTAAAAAAAAATCAAATCTTGGATTTTTTTTTCTCTCAAAATTTAAGTTTTTTTTTTCTCAACATTTTGTTCAAAATTGTTTTTATTCGTTAACTACTTGTTGAAAACAAAGTACTTATTTTAGAGATTCTTCGCTGCCACTCTCATGCGTAATATTAGAGTTTTGGTGTAATTGTGCAGCAATCTTATAGCATTCGTTTTTGGTTTACAATACTATATTTTTGTTAATTTTCTTATTAGTATACAACGCAAAACATAGTGAGCAAAACACAAAGTTTTTTTCAGTATAAATATGATTAACTTGTTGCATCGATTGGCATACCATATTTTGCATAACAACAATCAACATCTGCCGATCATAGGCCGATGCCAATAAATAATCATCAGTTTTTTTTTCTTTTGCATTTTAAAGAATGCTTACATTAAAATTTTTTTTTTTCTAGAAAATAATTAACTTTTAAAAATTCATTATTTATTGCACATTTTATGTTTGTTTCATTAGTTTACATTGAGATAAACAAGCAATTCTGTTTTTGGAAATTTACATCTACTTCCATCTTGCAAATGACCAAATATGACGACTAAGTGGAAAATTTAAGATAATAAGTAGATTTTTGAATTTGTAGCATAAAAGTAGTTAGAAATAATTAATAATCTTTACAAAAACTATAATTAGCACAAAATAGTCGGTTTTTCGCAAATAAGTGTCTAAATCAATAAGAGTAAAAGCAATGTTCTGAAGATAAAATTTTGCATTTTTCCAGAAAATAATTATGAATTATCCACAAAAAAAAAGCACATTTTGCATTGTTTTCAACAGTTTGCATTGCAATAAACATCCAATGTCTTTTTCGGAAACCTTGGCACATAAAAAGTCTTGTGGACTTCCATCTTGGGAATGACCAGACATGGTGGCCACGCCATAAATTAAGAAATATTTTTTTACTTTATAGCATGAAAACAATTCAAGAATAATAAATCTTCATGAAATTAGAATTCAGTTTAAAAGAATTCAGCACATTTGCGTCCAAGGCAATGAAGATAAGATTAATTTTTAAGAACGAAATTTTTCATTTTCAAGAAAATTAGGTACACATATTTAAAAATTAAAAACAAAAATGTGCGGCACATTTTGTGTTATTTTCATTAGTTTGCAGTTAAAGAAAACATCTATCTGCTTTGTTTTTGGAAACTTAGGCTTTTAAGCATCATGTCTACTTCCATCTTGTGCATGACCAAAAATGACGCTCACGTTTCACACGTTACTGAAAAAAACTTTTCGATCAAAAAAAAACGATTTTCCTGATCGACTCTCCCATCCTCAGGCTTGTGATTCCAAATCAGTAAATTGTATTCTCCCCTGTTGAGGGCATAATTCCTGTTCACAGGAGAAATTTTTTTCTTGAGAACTATTAAGGGCCAAAAATGGCGACTGTGGAAGTTTTTCTTGGGTCCCCACTTTTTTATTGCCAGCGTCATTTTACCTCAAAAAATTAAATTTTTTTCAGAAAACTTCGATAAAAAAGATTAGATCTCATGGCACAAAATCCTTTGGGAAAAAAAACGGGTTTTTTTTAGGGGGGGGGGGGAATTGGAAAATTCCCTGATTTCTCCCTGACATTTTAAACTATATCATTTTCCCTGACAATTCCAGGTTTTCCCCGAGCGTACAAACCCTGTCATTGTAGTGTGTAGAAAATTAATTATGGTGGACTCAAGAGTTTCTTTAACAACATCCGACTATCAAGATAACATTAATGGATAGGAGTCTCTCAATTAAAATATCATTAGACTAGCGGTGCCCAACCTACAACCCGCAAGCCACATCCAGCCCACAAAGCTGATCTATGACCCGTTATTTTGTTAAATGTTACAAATTGAAATATCCTAGAAGTGACAATATCACAAATTTTGAAAGAAATGTTCAGAAAGTGGTTAATGAAAAACATGTATTTAATAAAATAAGCATCAAGTAATGATAACAAAAAGTATTGGTTTGTAATTTTCTTTATAGTTCATTATTTTTGCATGCTATTTGAAAGCAAGGAAATATTTTGAAATTGTAAATGTGTTCTGGTCTGCAAGAATAATTAAATAATTTTAATATGCAGTGTGGCTATTAGGCAGAAAAAGTTGGGCACTACTGTTTCAGACACTTTCTATACACAGCAAATTTCATAATGTCTCAAATCTTTACACTATTAAGAAAAATGAGAGATGATGAAAAGATGACAAAATAATTATAAAAAAAAGTAGTGATTAATTAAATGTCATATAGAAAACTATAAACTAAATAGTTATATTGAAGATATTAATAGATATTTTGCATAACTTGAGTCAATTTTAATGTAAAAATGATTTAAATTAAAAAGAAAATGGCATGCAACTTAATAACAAACAGTATCAAAAGTGCAAATTCAAAATGCACCAATCAGTTTTCTCACTTTTTATCATCTGCATCGTTTGAGTCCAACATGGCAGTTTCAAATAAAGCACTAGGTAAATCCATTTCAATTTCATGTACACTTTCATGATAATTTGGTTTGTGTTCAGATGTTATTTCTTGTAAAGGCTCTAAGTTAGTTGTATCAGCACCTGTAAATATTGAAAAACAAATATCAATTTAAACAAATAGACAAAAATGGAAACAAAATTTAAAATATGGCAATTGAGTTTTTTTTATTGCTCCAAATCAATGACAATTATCACTAAAATTTAAATTAATCAAGTAACAATCAGTCATATGATGTATAAGTGTCATTCACATGATGTATTCATACTACATGCGTGAAGACAGCTATGTATGCTCCGTATGAAGTGTCCTTTTTTCACTACACACAAAAAAGGAATGTATTGTTGAATGGGCAATAAAGTGTTCTTATGTCTCTTAGAAGAGGTAAGCTTTTTTGCACATGAGCACTTTCAACCAATAGCATACAGAAAATATTACTCCAAGAAGAAGAGGCAATAGAATTAATTATCTATGAGGGTTTTTTTTCCTTTGTTGCTCTGTTAGTATTTAGAGTAAGAGTGTTTTTTTACACTTCAACTATTTTAATTTTAATATATTGTGTTTTTTCAAGCTGGAAAACTACTAAATAATACAATAAAAGTAAGACAGCTGCAAAAATATATTGAAATTGCAAAAATAAATAAATTTATGATAGTTAAAGTTGAGTAACAGAGAGCAACCATTAATTTATTATTTTGCACTTAGTATCTATGTGCCTCCCTGAATTGTGTTTTGTTTCTTGCAAAACCTTGTTGTGGGAGGCCATCTGCTTCGTACAAAGACATACAAACCAATCTCTGAGGCACGACAGTCCCTGAGGGCCAAGGCCTACTGGGCCCAACTCAGTTTTCTTGACCAAGGGCTCTTGGATGCAAGGCAGATATTCCGGTCAGGTGGTCAGCCTAACGCAGAACCCCAATGTTTGGTTCTCAAGTATGCTTGGTACTCATTTTATTCACCCACTGAAGGGATGAGCGGCTGATGAAGACATATTCAAGGGGTTAAGAGAAAATAAATTCAAATGAACATAAAAATTATTTCATAATAATAAAACCCTATTTTTAATTAGGGAGCTGTATGTACATTCAAACTTAGATAATTCAAACACAATTGAAACAAATTGTTGAAGACAAACAGCCTTTGCAATCCCCCCCTCCCCCTTTTGCTTTTTTGGAAAATGCGAGCTACAGTTAAGGAAAACTGATTCTAAAGGTCACTTTGAGTATGTTTTAATGAGGTTCAATTGTATTTTATATGCCATTCAAGGAAATTCAGCAACAAAGCTGTACAAGATGTCACATCGACTTTCTCTATACAAGGACAGATCCAGAAAGTATTCAAGGAGGGGGCAATCGATTTCAGATACTTACCCTTTTATAAATTCCCAAACCTCCACCTCCAAACATTGTGAAAAATCGTCTCAAATAAGACTTTTTTTTTTGGAACTCTCACTCACAAAAAATTCCGGAGGAGTGTATTAAGTAAAATAAAAAATGGAACCCCCTTTTTTACTTTAAAGTCATCAAAGGTGTCTAATTAATGCTTCCTTTTTTTCTAGACTTCAATGTAAAAAACTATGCATTGTTAAAGTTACGTTTTTGGAAGTTCAGTATGAAAAATATGCCGAGGGAGAGTTCTTGTATTTCGGCTCAAGGAGGCGGCGATCGCCCCTCCCTTGCATCCGTCCTTGTCTCTAATATATAGTTCTGACAACTCTTCAACAGTATATCTATATTTAGCAAATGTATAAGCAAGCATTTAGACACCTTTTAACGTTCGTTTTTCTTAACTTTTATTGCTTTGAACAGTTACATACATGTTTTATTTCTTTTCTCTTTTTATAAAACCTATTAGAATGGTCAGCAATGATTAAAATAAAACAAACAAGGAATTCAGATTTTATAAGTAACTTGAACACTTTTCGTCTTTTGAAATGTTCAAAAAAAATTAGATAAGTAAATAAAAAGGAGATATGATAGTAAGTTTCTTAATACTATTAGTTTATTACTATTAAAATAGAAAATGAAATTTTCATATGACTGCTGAAGAGTAATCACACTAATCAATGTGATACTGATGGTTAGATGAGTACAAATGCAAGTCTTAACATTCTGATGAGTGGTTTTGCAGCAGTAAAGTTAGTTTCATTTCGTGTAGGCGCCCGCCAACAGGCTTCTATTCAATCACGTGATACTCAGAACAAGAGTCTGTGCCTGCCAACTACCAGTAGCTTTTGTTAGTACAGCCCTCAGACATTTTTCATGCCAAAAGAATTAACATTCTCATGAGTGGTTTCACAGCAGTAAAATTAGTCTTATGACTTACTGACTAGCCTACATAGATATGAAGCATGTGTGACATTGATGAAACCACAGACAAATGAGTTCTTTGTTTTTCTTGAAAACAATACGAAAACAACCCACATAGCAGTTGATGCAATTAGATACCAAGCAGCTTTAGTTGTGGGTACATCATAATAAGTCCTTGGCCTTTTTCTCATAACTTCTACCAATCTTTTTGAATGAACTAACTACAAGTGTGAATTCAAAAGTTTGACTTACAGGGCATATATATACGCATCATTTTTTGGAAAAAAATATTTTATTGACAGAACACTGCATAATTTAAATTCACAACTAAGCTCTTCAAAATAATCTATCTACAGTGGAACCTTTTGAATCTGGAATAATAAAAGATCCAGGTTGTTTGTAAGGATGTGTCGTGCATGAACAAACGGGTCAAAAAGAACGAATCCTTAAAATGAACGGATCTGTTTGTTCACCTAAAAAATGAATGACCGTTCTTTTGAATGGTGAGCAGTTTGGAACCTTGCATTGATGCCCTTGTGATAAAATTGCATTTTCTTTTTTTGAAAAACATTTATCTTCAAATTTTTAACTCATTAATCAATCTCACATATCCTTTTTCTCAGTACAATCTATTCAGTTTGAACCTTTTTACTTTCTGCTTTATTCATCATTTTTCTTTAACTGTTGCAGTTCTTCATTTGCAATTTTCCCATGCACCCATTAGTAATATTTTGTGTAACTTGTTTGGTCCTTCTCACTCTTTCTGTCGCAAAAATTATTTCAAAAAGTACCTTTTATCCCTTTTCTGGCGATCCTTTTGTCTCCTATAAAATCCCTCCTGTAAACTACCATCTATATTGATTTGACTTTATTTTTAACTTGCTTGACGACTTCTAAGTCATCTCATTTTACATTCCATTTCCATTATCCAGAGGTTTTAAATAAGGATTATGGCTGTCTAACCCCCCTTCCCATTTAAAAAAGTGTTGTGTGTGTGTTTTTTCTATTCTCATTGGTACTGTGCAGAGGCAGCGATACGCGGTTATAAGTGCGAGGGCAAGAAATTTTTGGAAGCTGAAGACTATACTTTTGGCTATCTTTTGGCTTTTCCCCAAAAAAATTTCGAAGCTGAAGTATCAAAAGAAACGTCTTTGATGATGTATAGGTAACTTCCCCAAAATAATCCCGCAACTGGTGCCTTAAAAAGCAAATTTAGGACATCTTTAGCAAACAGAGGGCATGGGGCTCTGGGGTTCTCCTACGAAAATTTTAGAGTTTTAAAAACCCTAGTTCAGGTATCTTTGAATAACTTAATGAGGAAAGAATGAGTTTGGACGTTCTCTCTTTTGGAATTGATAAAGCCCTAAAACATCAATTTTAGACTTTTTTGGTGACTTCAATGGAAAATGGGGAATACTACTTCCGAATTTGTTTCCTAAATGGAGGTTTAAAAACGCATTTTTACATCTTTTTACTGATGTTAGGGAGAAGCTCGTTCGCTTCCAAGAAGACAATTCCGAAGTTGGAATTTTATAACGACGTAAATTTAGGTCCTGTTTGAAGATAAAAGAAGGAGAGCGTGTGTTTACAAATTCTCCTCCGGAAATTTTTCAAAACGGAAGTCTAAAAAATGCAGTTTTAAGCTATGGTTGGGTGATTTCCCCAGATTTTTTTTCAAATTTAAATTTTAAAAACGTTGAGGTGATCTTTCATGATGAAAAAGTTTAGGGGCAGTCAACCCCCCTGAATCGCTGCCACTGGTACTGTGGAATAATTCTGAAGCTCCCTAAAATTTAGGTGAGTCTTTTTTATTTAAATAAAATTATGCAGTGCTCCGGTTGAGCTACCAATTTATTTGTTGTTACTTTTTTTGTAATACCTATTGGTAATACTAAAAGTATGTATACAGTAGTGTAGCTGGAACAAAATGTTTAAAGAACAGCACCTCTTTCTTCTGGGTAAATGTCGTGGTTCAGAGATGTTTGTTTTGGGGTCAAAAGAGTTCAGTTTCGGCAACTTACGCCTGTTTTTATGTAAAAGCAGACGTTTCATGATTGTGATACTTTAGTTAAGTTTATGTAAATTAAGGTACATAGTTTTAATAAATATTTCTTTATCCTCATGTTTAATATTGTAGCCTGTTTCTTTTTTTTTTCTTTTTTGTGGTTCTCTCTGTTATTCATTTCGTGATTTACATTTTTTTTAAATTTAACCTAAAGTACAGATTAAAAATTATTTTTTGTTTCATTTTCACCTGTGATCATACTATGCTTAAGATATGACATTTCTATTTAGAATTAGTGCACTATTTCACGTAAGTTCAATTTTGCAAATTCTCCACCATAACAAAGAGTTTATTTTTTGAATAGTAAACTTTAATAACTTAATTTTGAGACGTGCTAAAATCAAACCCGCAAATTTTGGAATGGAAAACATATCTTACCATTCGGCAACTGAGAAATATCTTACAAAATGAACTTTACTTGCTTTGTACATCTAAACATGAAAAAAGTTTTTTTGATTCATGTTTCATAGCCATATTTTCCTACATTTAGATGATTTTAGCTATGTTTTCTTTCAAAGAATATTGCTGATCCAATGAAACATTTCGAATGCACGTGAGCATGTGGTGCAGAGAGATCATTTGTAACTTTTTAAATGAACAAAGTCGTTCAAATGAACGAGTTAAATGAATGGATCAAAGGAATGAACGGTCCTCTGATGAACGGATCATTAAAAAGAACGACATTGCCCACGTGTAGTTGTTTGAATTAATGAAAATATAGATTAAGCAAAATAACCTATAAATTGAGCCAATGCACATGAACAAACTGATGCTATAGCCCAGTTTCACTACATATTATTTTGAAAAGCATGTAACATTTCTTACTCACATTCAACTGCAGTATTTTCATTTAAATGCAATGGATTATCCATTTGTTGATTTTTCATATCTTGATTTTCCATTACAGCAGTTTCAGCATTATTCACATCCATAACACATTGTCTCACCCTAAAATCAGACAGATTTTAGAAAAAAATATCAATTTACCATTTATTCATAAAATTTTCAACTTAAGTTTTATTACTTTTAAAATGATAATGCAATTTTCTAAATGAAAATGCTTTGTAGCAGGAATTGCTTGAGCTACATCCATATGGTGCAATTTGACAGTTAACTTGATCAATTGAGACAGACAGTGTCAGGTTTGAACAGAGTAAGGCCGTCAGAGTAAGGTTGTGTGTGTTTAATTGAGTCTGTCACACATCATAGATTTTGAACTGATGAATTTTCTTTCGAAATGATTCTGATTTAGATACATAAAAATGATTTCAAAATCATGATTCGAACTAATTTCAAATGAGTGATCACATCTTTCAAAATCATAACTCCGTTTTTGGCAAAAAATAATTGTGTTCCTGTCTGTCAACTGTCACTTAACTCATTGGATTAACCACTATGCAACTTGTGGTCCTTCAAAAAATTAAAACTGCTAAAAGAACACCATTCCTACATTGAGAGGACAAATTATGACAGATATTTCCTTAATTTGCACTTCATTCCTTTTTCTCTCACCCCAAGGTGTGTTCAAATCAACCCTTTCTTCATGCCCTCATGTTCGTGTTTGCTAGTTCTTAAAGAGCTGGAGTAGGAGAGTGAAATGAATAATGGTTTTTCTTATCTGTTACTGGCATGGAATACTATGACCTTTCCCTGACCTACCCTTCTGACAGACACTTTTCAGAAATGCTTGCATTCATTCATTCAGGATTGAGAAGAGTACATTGCTAAGGACTACTTTAAAGGAGATTCAATCAAATTTCATGTAAGCTTATTACAGTTTTTAAAAATAAAAATTATTTACCATACTTTTTGATCACACCTCCTAGGTCTGTTTGCACTAGATAATTTGCCATATCGAATGTTTACACACTAAAGTCAAAAAATTGCTTTCGCAAAAATAACTTTTAAATGAGAAATCTAACTTATACAAAGAAAATATATTAAACCTTGAGAAAGATATTTTTAAAAGCACATTACAAAGAAATTTGTATGTTAACAGAAAGACAGCTAAGATGGTTAAGATGTACTGGTGTGATTACTAATAGACCTGAAAATTCAAAATTTTAGCTAGTCACCAGCATTTGGTAGATGCTTTTAGTTTAGTAGCCCCCCCCCCTTTTTTTATCAATAGCAGCCACTATCAAGAATTTTTTTCTCATTATGAAAACAAAAAGACACTACACTAAAGGGCAAACTGTGGAAGAAAATATTTATATGAGACCTAACAGAAATTTCCTTAATTTACATTTCATTCCTTTTTCTCCTTTTTAAAATTTTATCAATTTTATGAATTTTTTAAACTAAACAGAGATTGCAAGCTAAAATCACTTATGAAAGTTTTCTAACACACTTTATTGTAGACCTACGTTGCGTTCAGCAACGGAAATGACATCTAAAAATTTAAACATTTACTAAAAGACAGAATTTTGAAGAAAAATTGCTCAAAAAGAAAAAACATTTATATTAATTCACTGTAATGCTTAACAAATAAATATCTAATTGCAAAATGCAGCTAATAAGTTTTTTTAAGTGATCTTAATGCCATGATGTGTATGTAAAACAGTATTTTTTTTCTAAAAATTTCGATAAGTGAACATCTTAATATATTACCAGGATGGCCACAGGTAGAACAAAATAACGTTCCCTTACTTTTCCCTGTCTGACTAAAAAATTTTCCTGATATCTCTTATAGCCTGGTTATTCATCCTCTTCTGGCTATGTGTCTACGTTGCCCTGATGCGTCAAGCCTTTTACACTCTATCAAGCACTGAAAATTGACATTCCAAAATAAATCGCTGTAACACGAAAAAAGTTTTAGGGCTGCAAATATATTAATGGAAAAATGAATTTAAATGGTTGGTTTAGTTTATTTCATGACACTGAAAACCATTTTTTAAATGTTTCTCATTTAAAGTTGGTTAACTACAACTCTATTTTCTTAAACATTCTTAAGATTTTAGTTTCTAAAAATTGTAGTGGGCATTTCCTAACCCACAATCCTTCTGTTATATAAATAAATAGTTTAAAATGAGTTTTTTTATGACATCAATTTTATAAAAATGAGGGAGATGAGAGCCAAAAATCTCCTCCTCTTTAAGTCACTCAAAGATAACCCAAAATAGTTTTTAATTCTTTCGTTTTGAAGAATTATAGGAAGGAAGCACCTTAACTCCTTCCCCAATGTTCAGCAAAGTTGGCCAAAAATGGCGTTTTAAATACTTAAGCTTCAAAAAGTTTTGGGAGAGAACCCCAAACAAGGTGAGGGCAAGGGCGAACCCCTTGCTATCACCTTCACCAAAGATGGCTTACAAGTTTTTAGACTTTAATTTCAAAATTTCTTTGGAGGGGGAGATTAGGAATCTTTGCCTCCTTAAGTCAATTACAGATAGCTTAAAATAGTCTCTTATAGCTTCAACTGCAAAACAATTTCGGAGAAGAACACCCAAACCTCTTCATCGTAAGTCACCTAAACAGTCTACAGAAGCATTTTTAATATCAATTTGAAACATTTTTGCCAGAGAAATCATGAACTCCTACCCCTGCCTACGTTTATCAAAGATGGCCTAAATTTTGGCAATTCTTAGACTTCTATTTCTGATATTTGTGCACAAAGAGCCTCCACCCCCCCCCCCCCCCCCCCTTCTTTTCATCACTAACGAGGGCAAAAAGTTTTGAACTTCAATCTAAAAATATTTCAGAATTCCTCTCTCTCTTAAGTTCCAAAGACAGCTTAAAACATCGTGTTTAATAAATCAGCTTGAAAAAGTTTTGGGGGGAAACATCTAAACCTCTTCTTCTCAGCTCATAAAGACGGCTAAATTTGTGTTTTTAAGACTCTAGCTTCAAACATTTTCCCAAGAAGACCCCTCCACTCTTTTTTACATCATCAAAAGATATAGCCTAAAGTTTTAAAACTTGAATTTCGAAAAATTTACGGGGAGAGGGAGAGTCAGAATCTCAAGCCCCTTCACTCACTCAAAGGTAGCTTGCAAGGAAAGAAAGGGGTGTTTAACCGAACCCTGCACTGCGACGGCAAAGGTAGCTTAAAATAGTGCTTTTATCGCTTCAGCTGAAAAAAAAAATCGAGAGAGCACTCCCGAATGCCTCATCTTCAAATCAGTAAACTATAACCTTAAGTAGCATTTTCAATATTTCTGCTTTAAAATATTTTTGGGGAAGAACCTAAGAATCCTTTCTTATGTTCATCAAAGATGGGCTAAAATAGCGATTCTAATGCTTCTGCTCAGAAGAGAAACATTAATTAAAAATGTTATGTATACATTAAAAAACGTAAAATAATTGAAACAAAAATTAAATTCATCTAGCAATTCAGCATTTAACTTTCTGACAGTTGACACTCTTAAAGAGCATGGTAGTTTCTTCAAAACTTTTCAATTTTATGATAAAAAATGTACTTTTTTTAAATTTGTTTCTCTCTTAAACTAAACACTTTGCGAGAGCAACATACTGACTAAGCAAAAAGTTTTTTCTCATCCTTTCTTCCTCCTGTTGATTACCCCCCCCCCTGTTTCAGTTAATCTTTAATGAAGAATTAGAGACAGTTACAAGAATTTGGAGTTTTAAGAAGGAACATATAAAAAATGCAAAAACAGCAAGGGATCCCTAGATTCTTTCTGGAATTCCCTGATTTTTCCCAAACCGTTCCCTCAGTGTATAGGAATCAAAAATTGATGATGCTTAGCATTAAATAGCTTTGATGAGGAAGTCCGCCAGTAACTAGAAGTCAGTAAGTACTCTTTCCCACTATTCCCCACCTTTTAGCATGAAGCTGAAGGATTACCATGCAGTAGTCACCATCGCGGCATAAGAGGGAAGATGTCAGTACTACTCAGTTTTCGTGAAGAAGAAAAATTTGCTTTTTTACCATGCTCTTAGAAATGATATAATCATTTAAAAAGTTAAAAAGCTTACTTGCTGAACCACAATTGTGTCGCATACATTGTACTACACAATTTACTTTATTTAGTTAAAGAAATTGTACGATGTAAAGATAAAGAAGATAAACTTACGTTAAATGATTGTCATCTACTTGCTCTTCAGATTCTAAAGTGTTGTTTTCAGAACTAACTATGTTTTCCTCTTCATATTTGTCAATGGTTGAACATAGTTCATTTTCACTTTTTGAACTATCATCAAGGTCAAAATTTAACTCTGTTTTATCACAAGATGAAGGTTCATCTGAATGTATTTCTGGATTGATCTCCACAATAATTTGCAAAGTGGCATTGTCCAATGTTTGTTTTGACTGAAGAGAAGGTACTGATTCATTAACATCACTACCCTGAACAATTCCAGAATCATTTTGATGACTTTCTGAATTAGATTTTGAGTCTGCAATTGAATCGGACCTATTCCTTTCTTTTTCATATGCAGCTTCGGATGTAACATCTGCGTTCAAGGAACTTAAAACTGATTCTGTATTACTCTCTGAATGAAATTCAATTTCACTACTAAGCACAGAGTCATCAGAAACAGTGCTGTCTTCAGAAACTTCTTTTGGGCCACATTCATCACTGTTTGTAGATCCTTTAGAAACTTGATATAGCTTTTCAATTGTTTCTTCTAAAAAATAGTTGAATAAAATTACAGAACATGCTTTTCAAATGAAAAAAAAATGTATTAAGACATACTTGAAAGAAGTAATACTGGTGTTATAAAGACATACATCTGAAAAGGTTGCTTTTGTGAAATTAAAACTTGATTTCATGGTAATAAATGATTATTTCCTTTTATACCTCTTCAACTAAACATCGTTTAAATTAAAAATACTGCCTTTAAAGGTTTTCTTTAAAATAAAAATACATTCAACTATGAATTGTTTATTTGGAGAAGTCTTACAAAAAAAAAAAAAAAAATCCTTCAAATTAAAAAATCTTTAAGGCTTACATTTTTTTTTTTTGAAAAACTTTTTTATGCAATAGAAACTAAATCTTTCAATTGTTTCGGGAGGGGAAACAAATTTTCATAGAAAATACAACATTACTGTGTTTATGCTACTTTAGAATTGTTAATTGGTTTCATATGACATTTTTAATATGGCAGTGAGTCTTTCAATCAAACCACAAAAAGATGTTTTTTGATCTGGAAGAAAATAGCCAAGTTCTTTAAAACATTTAGAAAATCTACACAAAAATACTCTTTTGAAGAAAAAAAAAACATTTTAGCAAAATTCTAGTTATGTTGGAAAAACGCGGAATTAGTAAAAAATAATTATCCCACAAAGCAAAATGTACCTGTTGAATATGGCTGCTCTAGGCTTATTTACATAAAAATCAGTAATGAAAAGAAGGTAATATTTTAAGTATTACTATGTTAGTGTGACTACAAGTTGCAAAGCAACAATGAGTCGGTGATTAGAACCAACATACCAGCCTAACATGACAGTTGTACAAGTCAGTCCACCTAAAAAAATTTTAAAGAGAGACACAGCTCATGTTTAAACCTGCACTATGTATTGTGTGTTAACTATGCTGATGAAGCCATATAATAGAGTAGTTATAAATGTACAATGTATGTAGCAGTTTTCAAACAGGAAGAGATTCATATTAAAACTTTTTTTTTTTTAAAGCATATTCTAAACCATTTTTATAGATTTGCCAAATGCATATTCTATTGTCATAATTTGAAAATATTTTTAGCTTTACTGCAGACTGTTGCAATATTGCCAAGGTGCAAGACAGACACAAAGAATAGGAGGAGAGGTCTTAGCTGTAATGGAAGTTCATCGTAATGCTCCCAAACTGTCATTTAAAAACATAAGTAAAAAATTTAAGGTATATTATAATGTAGAAGGCTTCCTTTTTACAGTCAAAATACTATAGTGATCCTGTGCTGAGCTTATTAAACAGTTAGGTACAACCAAAGTTGGTACACAATGACATGAAAAATTTCAAATGGAAAATGTTTTATGCATTAAATTGATGCTAAACATTCATTTTAAAGAAAAATTACTTTTGAATCATTTTTCCATATAAAGAAATTATATTAATAAAGATTAACTAAAACATCAGAAAGTATATTTTTGATTTCTTCTTCTTTTTTATAATTAAGACATTTTGTTTTGAAAAAACATTTAAAAAAAAACACATAAAAATTACTCAAGATATTTTCAAATAAAAACAGTTGACTGAATAAAAACAATATTTCAAAATGGGAAAAAAAGGGGAGAGGAGGCACAAATATGCTCTTTTAGTTCCAAGAATAATTCAAAATTTAATGCAATTTTAGATATTTTATTAAATAGGGTAGGTGGGGGTAAAGCACCGCGTGGTGTAAAAATACGCACCGACATTTTAACTTGATCACCTTGGAGTAAGAAATTTACCACTAGGTGCTGGGTTTGTCCTATGGAAACCTATTGATCAATGAAATTTTGTCCTGACTAGGCACTCCAGAGACGAGAAAAGGGGATAAGTCTGTTTTTTACTACTTTGATCTAACTTTTCTAATACATTATTTGAACATTGTAAAATGTAGAATTTGAAAAGAAAAATCAATAAATTACACGTTAATACTGGTACATTAAAGCTACACTTTCGCATGAAAACAGTTATTCTAATAGCTGTTTAAAAGCAACATGGCGCGTTTTTTAGAAAGTGACAAAATGGGGAAAATCTCTGCAGTTGTTTTGGGGTAAAACCCCGCATCTCCAAAAGGTCAGGGATTCTCTCCACTCGGCTGAAAATTGTCTCTTTTTTGAAATATTATTAATATTTTTGTTTAGCATGTGTTTTGTACAACTTATTCAACTTAAAAAATTAATTGTTGGTGGACATTTGCTCATGAAGTTTTAATTTGGATAAGATTTGTTAGGAAAAATCTTACATTCATTTCAATTAAAATGTGCTTTCATTATGTAATAATTTTTTTTCTCTCTTTTTTTTTTGAACATTTACGTACGTTTAATTTTTTGTTTTAGTACCTTCAGAAGAAAAACAATTCAGAACCATGATAAATGTCGAGCTTAATGAAGCACGTAACTTAATTGCAGGCATCTCTTCGTTCTGTATGGTAGACATTAAAGTTAGGTTCAAAAATATAGATTGAACACATCTCTGAAAAATGGAACAAAAGCTTGGGACTTGAAAGAAGAAACAGATTTTCCTATAATTTCGAGTTAAACTTAAGAGAATAACTCGAAGCTTATCCCTGCACAATGTGGCACAGATAACTTTAATATGACAAGAAGGGGGAGGGTATGTAGAGGGGTTTTTTTTACATAAAACATCTAGAAGCCTGCAAACGTACTGAGACACAGGAAGATTCATTGGAAATGAAGACATTATTAATTAATTGTCGTAACCTCAGCAGGACACGGTCCCATCCACGACGCAATAACATTTTTAGAAAACTCAACTTAGTGTACTGTTTACTTAAAGCACTGAGTACTACACATTTGATTAAATTATAGCCTCAGTCAATTAAACTAATTTTTAAAATGTGGCTATCATTTTTCCCGGGTAATTAATCCTCCTTTTGTGGATAAGAAAATATTATTTTTGTGACAGAGTTAAAAAAACAATAATAAATAAATAAATAATTTTTTAAAGTGTGAGATATTTAAGTTTGGTACTGCTGAATAACAGTAAACCGATGGTTCAAGGAAGGTTTTCAAGTGTTTTTACCAAGCAGTCATCCTTTTTAATCATATTCATCTTGAGTGGGGTAAAGATCCCCATTGCGGGGTTTTACCCCGTTTTGTGGGGCAAAACCCCCGCAATTTTGCTTTCAGGCTAAATTGTAATTTTCTCAATTATTACTAATCAGATGTAGCTATAATTTTGGAAGGGTGATAGGCAAAAACCCATGCAACGACTCTAATTTGAAAAAATGGGAAAATATGCCCTTTATTGACCATGGTGGTATAAAAACTGAAAATCGCGGGGCTTTACCCTCACCAACCCTAATTAGAATTTATAATTGGTATTCTACATGTTAAATACTATTCTAATCAGGGTTCAAAAATATCATGAAATTTTTGAAAATATCCGATATTTTGCGATACATATTGGATATTTTGATATATATCTGATATTTTCAATTAGAACAAACTAAAGTCTAAAATAGTATTCTCAAATCACTCTTTATTTTCTTATCTTGTTATTGCAATTTGTAGACTTAAAATTAAGGTTTCTTTCATTATTTATATCTTATATTTCATTTAACTTTTTTATCAATTTCAATGGTGTTAATTTAGCATTAGCCGTTTTACTAATTTTTCTTCTATTAGCTACTTTCCCACAGTAGTATGATTCAGAAATAAAAAACTATGCATTATTCACAGGGGTAGAAGTGACCGACTTGTCACACATAGGACATTTTCCACAAAAAATATAGGACACATTATATGAATATTTTTGCTATGAAAAAAGAAATAATACATATCATATATTATTCAGTTATTCTTATCAATGATTTTGTTTAAAAAAAACTTCAAACAAAATACCTTACATCTATAATGACTTTCCTGTAGTTGAAAGAATAATTTTTGAAAAAAGTGTACTTTACAGACTAAATAACTAACCAAAATTTGAACAAAGATAATTTTTATTTTTTCTTCGTCACTCATGACCCAAGTACTAATTCCACTGCTCTTAGATTTTATATCTAAACTGAACCCTTTACCACCCCCCCCCCCCCTTTGCACCTTTTGTATTAAGAACAAACAGAGCTTGGGAAGGATCCTTCTGACGTTTTTCAGAGTTTTCTTTATGCTTGAATGTTTTAGCATGCTGGCTCAATTGCGAAAATCCACTATTGTTTATGGGCACTGAAAAGTTGCAAAAATGGCAAAAAGTGGTAAAATCATCTTTTCCTTTAGCGCACCATGCACCAAAATTTGAAGAATTAATGTCCTCCTGGTTCAACAACTCCACACGAAATGTTGTTAAGCGATGTGATTTCGCCATTATAATTCCATTTATTACAACAAACTATGTTTTAACAGCATAAGGAACTAACCATTCCACGATCCCAAAATTCCACAAAAAGAAAAGATTGCAAAAAGAAAATTAGAACATTCCGATCAGAAACTACACCGAACACAAAAATATACCAACGAAAACAAAAACCATGATGGAAAACAAAACGGTTGTTGCCCCCCCCCCCTCCCAAATGCAAAATTCTAAAACCAAATATACCATACTATACTAAAACCAGCACTAGTTCTCGAAACTCTACCCAGTATAGAGTGACGTCACATTGCTGTAGCTAATGAGAGAAGATGCCTTAGCAGAATTTAGTCATTTGAGTTTTTTAATTTGAAATTCGTTTGGGCACGTACTTTCAGCGAAAAATCTGATGTCAGAAAGTTTATTTACAGTTCTTTTTAAAAGATATATATGGTATAAAACGAGAATATAGGAAAATATAAGACATTTTTGAAAAATATAGGAAATATAGGACGATTTTGAGGCTTTTTTTGAAAATATAGGAAATATAGGATAATAGGACTACTTCAACCCCTGTATTCAGTGCAGTCATAAAACATTTTCTTTTTTTCTTTCTGACCAATGTTTAATATTTAATTATGCACTTGTAATATGAATTATAACAGTTACATTACTAATAATTTTATGAATATAAAATAAAAAAAAAAGAATATTATATTAGTTTGTTATATTGATTGATGCATTAATGCATCATAAAAATAAAGTACATAACTTTTTGCTAATGTTTAATATTAAAAGCACAATATTACTATGATTAAGACATTTTTTATACTGAAAATACCATACTTGAAAAAATAAATATTGGATATATATCGTGACATATATCATGATATACACTGATGTGCAAAAATTAAGGATGAGACGGTTTTTTCAGTATAACTTTGTACAAAAGCTTTCTAAATCAACACATTTAATACCGTAAGATCCCCAATACGTAAGGACATGTGTAATGTAAGCAACACTTACTAAAAGAGAAATCAGAGGGATAAAAAGAAGCTTTATTGAAAAAGTAGCATGGAGCGCAATGCGACTGAAGGCCGAAACTTCCCTGTGATGGGTGTCCAGCAAGAAACATTCGGTCTTTAGTAGGGGATATGATCTCCCCCGACTGCTAGGCAGGTTTCACAGCGTCTGCCCATGCTGAGAATGAGGGTGTCAATGAGTTGTTGAGGCATTGCTGCCCATTCGTCTTGCAGCGCCAATCGAAGCTCCCGATTCGTTACTGGTGGAAAGGTACGAGCTGCCAAGCGTCTGCCTAGAAAACCCCATACATGCTCGATGAAATTGAGATCCGGAGATCGTGCCGGCCAATACATACATTCAATATCCTCACTCTCTAAGAGCTTTTCGGCAGCTACTGTGCGATGACATGGTGCATTGTTGTCCATGAAAAGGAACTGTGGACCCATAGCGCCTCTAAAAAGACGCACATATGGAAGAAGAATCTCGTTACAATAACGGGTCCCGTTGACTGAACCTGCGTCGAAGATGTGAAGGTCTGTACCACTACCAAGCATGATGCCTCTTCCAAACGAGAACACCGCGACCTCCATACCTGTCCCTTTCAATGCTGTTTGAGGGATGATTGCGGCTTCCCCGCTCTCTCCAGATGAGTATGCAATGAGAATCACTACTCAGACTGAATCTACTCTCATCTGTAAAGAGTACTCGTCCCCATTCACTGTCTCTCCAATTCCGCTGTTCCCGGCACCACAGAGAACGCCTTCTCCGATGGGCAGGCGTTAGAAGTACACACCGTATAGGGCGTCGTGCAAACAGACCACCACCGTGCAGTCTTCTGGCCACAGTAAAACGCGATATCGGTCGTCCAGTCGCCTGTGTCGTGTGTCTAGCGATTTCTCCCGCTGTCTGCCGCCTGTTTCTTCTGGCCTGTAAGACAATATACCGGTCATCTGCGGGTGTGGTTCCTCGTGGACGACCACTACTGAACCCCTGTTAGCTGTTCCTGTAGTTTGAAATTGTCTCCAAAGTCGTGAAACGATGCTGTGAGCACAATTCCGAACTCTGCAGCCACATTTGTCACACTGCGGCCCTTCCTCCAACCTCCCAATGATTTGACCTCGGGTAAAAGCATCCAGATATCGTCTAACAGATTGATTATTCGCCATTTCTTGCTGAGGCAGGAACTCGGTGTGATTTTAACTGCTATACGGCGTGCAATCTCTTTGCCAGAAATACTGATGTTTCACCGACAGCATGCTTTATACTACTCAGAGACTCCCCCATTATGTCTGCCTGAATATCTGCGCATGTGCCACCGTACATCACCTTACTTAATCTCCTGATTGGTCTTTCTGTCCGCTCTGCCTCTTCGTTCAGCAGATATACTAATATTTCGACTTCGTCCTTAATTTTTGCACACCAGTGTATATCAACTGACATATATCAGTGAACCCTGATTCTTATAGTCAAATACTATTAGTAAGGTAAATATTATTTCAATTTTGCTATATGTAAAACACTGAATAATTAAAATTCAATTTCAATACATGTTTTTACACAGCACCCTCCATCTGGCACAAGGAATTTCTCTCAAAAAGAACAATTTAAGTTTCAAAAATAGTTAAATCATTTAATGAACAAAAAGATTTGGAAATAAAAATATAATTTTCTCTTTAAAAGTTTTAAATAACAGAAAATTATACCTGTTGGGCAACTTTTAGATAATGTCACATTTTCATCAATAGGTTCACTATAATTTGACACATTATCTAGGATTTCACTATCCATGCTTAATTGAGAGTTTCTGCATGTTGTTGATATAGATGATTCCTATAAAAATAAAAATTGTGACTAACCCCATAATATACTAATAAAATCATTGCAGGTAATGATAACTTTAAATTTTCAGTTATAATGATGTCCAGGCGAAGTCATTTATTTTATGTGCTATTGTACACTGATGTGCTTGAGATGTCATTCATTATAGATGCAATTAAGGGTGCTTTGACACCTTGTCATTGTATATCAAAGAGTTACTTTGCAAGGGTCAGACTCAGTCAAATTTGTAGCAGTTTTTGGAGCAGGGAAAATCAAGCTTTAGAGCAGAAAAATATGTAGTGCAGAACCTTTTATCGGGGATTCAGAAAACAGGAAAACAGCAAATTTTTGCCTGATTTTCCCATCATTTAAAAAAAAAAAATTCAGAAAAAGGCTCTTAGTTTTCGAAGTATTTGTAAAAATATAAAAATAAAAACGTAAAATAAAATCGTAAATAAATTAACGATTTCTTTATAAATACTCTATGTACTCACATATTATTCAGGAAATTTAGCACAGAAACTAGATTGAAAGTTAGAAATTCAACGCTGTAGTAGGTTGTTGGAGGATCAACTTACTAGAAGGTAAAATTTCCCAAAATGTTTCACGAACGAAACTCAAAAAAGCAATCAAAAACCTGACATCTTTCCTAGTTAACTCCAATTCAACACTAAAGAAATAAGTATGGATGCATTATAATACAATTGTATAGCTATAAATGAAAGCCTATTAGAGCAAAAGAATGAGCAAAAGTGGTTTTGATACAAAAGTGTGATGAACACCTAATATCGATTTGAGAAATTTCGTCATAGTGGATCATACAGACTCTAAAGTTTATTTATTTATTTTAAAGATGCTTATAATGCTTCAATAATTTAAAAAATTAAATTTCATTGATATTGATTGAATGTAAAAGTAGCAATTAACAAACAAGTATGAGTACAAAAATGAATCTTTTCCGAAAATTGCGTTCAAAAAAAATTCATAAACTATTACACAAAATCCTACATTACTGCTTAGAAATGTGCGATTCTTATTCATTTCTTTTTTTTTGTTTTTTAAACGTTTATTACTAGATACTAGTGAAAATTTGCATTTTAAATATTTTTTACTTTGGTTTACTTTATTTATTTATTAATTTTTTTTTTTTTTTTTTTTTTTTTTGTCTCATGATTACTTTATTTTATTTTATTTTATTGCTTCTAAAATGATTTATTATAGTAATTTGGGCTTTAAAAAGCGATCGGCCAAAAGCGTTTTATTGTGATCCAGAAAAACTGGGAAATTCAGATATCCAGGATAGCCAAGATCACAAGCATTCCGGGAGATAATTGGGTTTCACTGTTCTATTTTAGAACGGAAAATCAAGTTTTGTAGCAGAAAAAAAAAATTTCATAGTAGCAAAAATTTTTGTTTTAAGAGCTTAAAAAAAAGAAAGGAACAAAGAAAAAGAAGAAAAGAAAGCCACAAGAAAAAAGTCACAAGGTAAATATATCTGACTGGGAAAATAAAGCTGGTTAGTACACGATTTCAAATTAATATTCTTTTTTTTTTTCACTTCCTGTTTGGCAATAAATAATGATACTCATCATTTTATGTGTACTAATTTAGTTTAAAATTTATTAACACTAAAGAAATGAAGTTAGAAGTCTGGATATGACACTATCAAATTCTTGGATTTTACAAAATAGTATTTAATGTTATAAATCAACTAATGTAAAAACTTTTTGTTAATTACAGACAATTGAGACCCCATAAAGTATTCACTGTAGTTAGAAATTGCAATAAAATACAATTCATAAATAAACTATAGATCACTCAAATTGGCAATTTAATAAAAATTAGAGCAAATCAAATTTAAATGCAATGTACATACTTGTACTTTTACAGCCTTTGAAAATATTGTCATCTTTGATTGAACACATTTAAACCGCTTAAATAGTTCATTGATTTTATTATCAGTGATTGAGAAAGGGGTGCGCAGTATTCTTGTCAATAAACCCCGAAATAGAAGCAATGGGAACTCAAATATTTCTTTAGTTGCTCCACTAGTGTTCAAAGGACAGTCTCAAAGCTCCCAAAAGAGCTCGGTTTTACAAGGAAAACTGAATTTCTAGAAACAGTCGAGAGGGTGAGGAATGAGGAATTAGGGCTGTTCATCTGGTAGAGCATGAAATGATGAGAGACTAATAGTGGTCAAAATGTGGAATTTGACAAATGCGAAAAGCTTTTGAAATTTTCATGCATGTACAGTGGAACCCTGCCATTCGTCCCCCTCTCTACTCTTACAACTTGTTATTCATCCAACCTGTTGACGTAAAATTCAATTTGTATAGTTCATTTAATTTTGTTTTCAGTACATTAAAACTTGTAAATTAAAAATGATAAACCAAAAATGAGGAATAAATGTATTGATTCTTTTCATTTAAAGGAATATTTTTAAAATCAAAATAGCACACATTCGCTACTGCATACAGAATTGCATGTGAAGGGGGGGGGGGGAATAAAAGCATTTTTATGAAGAGATGATTTATTTTAAAAAATGAATCATTGATATTAAGTTAAAATGGATTAAATAAGAATTTAAAAATGCATTCATTTGCTGCAAATATTAACATCTTCATTTGTCACATATGAGTTTCATTGAAAAAGAATGCATTTATAAAATCAAAACAAGAGATGAAAAGTCATGAAGTTTTTGAGTCTAGAATTAGAAGTCATGAAATGAATTAAAGTTCATGTTGAGGAAGAAAATGTTTATAGTGAGGCTCTGCAAAGTTGAAGCTTGACCTTGAAACTGATTACTTCTTTTCAGGAAGTTCAGTAAAAAAAAAACATGTTATTGCAGCACAGATTTGAGTTGGAATACTTTTGCAAAACTTCAACGAAAGCAGCTATGTACAACTGCTTCATTTTGTTGAATTTGATTACTTCTACAGAAAAAAATTATTCATATGAAAGTGTAAGTAACATTTTCTTCGCGCACTCATTAGATTATGATTTTTATGCAATCATTTTATTTGTATTATATGTTTAATCAAAAAATATTTTGCTATTAATAAACATTATCAATAAAATTATAATTTACTTGAATTATATAATAATTTTGTTGGATCATGAGAAGAATTTTACATATTAAACATACTAAACGTTAGTGGATTTTTATTTTGTCCAGTTTCCTTCATTTTGATTAATTTCTTTGGGCGTCACCCGGACTTTTACAAAAAAGCGGACAAAATACCAACTCTGACAACAGACATTGAGGAACTGTGCTTCCACTGGAAGAAAACACAGAAAATGTGGGAAAATGGCGTCACTGCTGTGGCCAACAGGAGTATCAACTTGTTAAATGACAGTAAATGACCATAAAAAAAATCTTTATAATCAAAGAACATGGGACAGATTTTTAGGAAAGAATCTCAAGATTTTTCTAGAGCAAAAAGACAGGAAAAAAAAGAACACCTGAAAGAGAAAACACTTGACCTGTTGTTTAAATGGAAGTTCCAAACATTAAAATACAACATTCTTTACCCTCTCTTCACATTCTACTTATGCTATCAGCTCATCCTTAGTACAAATTAAAATTTTGTTTATGCAGTTCATGTGCAATACCAAACATTTAGTATTTTTCATATGTTTGAATAAGCAGCTTACAGTATATCTTATGCAAAAATACATGAATCATACAAACTGCCTTCTGGAAAAACTGAGTACGTATAGCAAGGTTTTATAGTATAAGTTTACATTAGAAAGATAAAAGTTCGTGCAGGAGACATATGTTTACTAAAAGTGGACTCTCATCATAATATTAGTTAGCTGTAAGTTCTTAAAATAATAACAATTGGGCTGAAAAGTACGAAGGCTAACATAGTAAAACATACTTGTTTGGTTAAATTTTATTATGTTATTCAATATAGTTATGTTAAAGGGTGATATAGCGATTATAGCCATCATACAGTTTTTCAATAACATTTTTATAGTACCACTAGCTGCATTGCCCTGCTTTGCAGCCTACCTCTAAAAAAATATTATGTCAAGTGACGCGTGTTCAACAATCAGGCTTCAATTAGAGGGAATTTTTTTTAAATTTTCCATCAAAATAATCATTCTCAAATAAAGAAAACATCAAATAAAAAAGTCTTAACGCATAATTGAATTTAATAAAAACGCAACCCTCCATAAATACGACTAAAAAAAAAAGAAGATAAATTGCCAAATAATAATCAAAAGGGGAAATTTTTACTTCGAAACAAAACAAAATTTTATTTAGTCACAGTCGTGAAAGAAAAGTGGTAACCTTCTGAATGGCTTTACTTAAAATGCGATCACACAAATACGATAATTTTCTCGATATGAAAAGAAGAGTTCCATTAGGCTTAAAGCTACTTTTTAATTTTTTTCCGGGTGATTTTACAGCATTTTTTTTTGAAATTCGAAGGAAGTGAGTGAATTTTATGGAATTTTTTGCGGGCTTTTGAGTTGCGCCAAAATCGAACTAATCAGATAATTATTCCGGGTAGAAAGAGCCATTTTATGTCATTTTCGGGCCCTAAAATTAAAATTTGAATGGTTTGGTGCTTTTTTGGCGTTTGAAAACACCCTATGTTCCAACACCCTAAATACCTCCATGCAAAGTTTGGTCCAGATCCGAAGGAAGCTGGATTTGTATAGGGAACATACATATATACACACATATATATTCTTTGTTTTATTTATATACATTTCTCTTCAGCCTCAAAATAGATCCTAGTTTCAACGATTACCTCTTCATCAATGCTAAATTCCTTCCCAGCGAGCGTTCTTTTGAGGCCATCAAACAGGAAAAATTTGCTGGAAGCCAGATCTGGAGAATAAGGTGGATGAGAAAGCAATTTGTAGCCTAATTCATACAATTTTGCCATAGTTTTTATTGATTGGTGACATGGTGCACTGTCTTGATGAAACAATACTCTTTTCTTCTTCAAATGAGGCCTTTGTTTCGTGATTTCATTGCTCAAGCGCTTCAACAACACTATGTAGTACTTGTTATTGATGGTCCGACCCTTTTCGAGGTAATCATTGAATATAATACTATGTGCATCCTAGAATACTGATGCCATGCTAGGATACCATGCCAGCCGAATGCTGCGTTTTTCTGCCCTTTGGGTTTGGTTCATCCTGTTCAGACCAATCGGCTGACTGTCAAGTGGACTCTGGAGTGTAGTGATGGAGCCATGTTTCATCCAGTGATACACTGATGGAAAAATTTGACTATATTGCGGCTGAATATTGCTAATCACTGATCTGAATCATCAAAACATTGTTGCTTTTGATCGATCGTGAGCATGAGTTGCACCCACTTTGCAGAGCTCGCACATGAACAAATATTCATGCATGATGTGTCTAACACATTCCTTTGATATTTTAAGACTCTCAGCTATCTGAATCATTTTCACTTTACAATCATTCAGAATCATTTTGTGAACATTTTTTATGTTTTCATCAGTAATAGCTTTTTTGAGGTGTCCACTGCATGCATCATCTTTGATGGCCATTTTGCCTCATTTAAATTTAGCAAACCATTGCTCAACAGTTAATTTACCTGGTGCAGCATTGAAATAATGTGTATCAAACCAAGCCTTAACTTCCAACAGTATATTTTTCTGTTAAAAAGCAAAGCTTCATCAACACAAAAAATTCCTTGTAATCCATTCTTACTAAATAAAAACAACATGGATTTAATTAGGATATTCATGTGTCACCAACTTTTTAGCCCATCTGTTATTACTTAAATACTTGTTCAGTTGAGATCACAAAAAAATGTACAGTAGTCCCTCGCTACTTCGACTTTTGTGCTTCAATACATCATGTTTTTTTTTTAAATATAGTAATTAGCCTTTTTTATGAGCTCGCGTAAATTTTTTCCGACAAAAGAATGACAAAGTATGTCTTTTAAGTAAGGTAAGTTCTTCTGAGGGGCTGTAGTTGAACTAGTTTATGGAGTGGAGGTATAAAATTGCCTAAGAAAGTGTAGGGAATCACTATCTCATTTTAACCATTAAACACAAACTGGAATGTATAAATCACTGTATTATTACTAAGCGATAAGTACATCTGTAAATGATGTTCCACAATGTACTAGCTTTTTAAGTTGTATACATAATACCTTTAAAGAGGATAAATGTAGAGGAAGAACTGGGGCACATACGGTCGCTAACCGGTAATTAATTCATCATTGAAAAGTTGAGTTATTTTCATAGATTATTATTAGAGTGTAAGAACTGCATATATGTGTGTAGTTTATTTCCCCAATTATTAACAATGGGATACCTATTACGTCTAATATATCTTATTTTCTCATATTTTGTACAATATATTAAGTAATACAAATGTAATGGTGGCTAGGGTTGCTGTTTCATGTTCAGGGGGCTCCAACTATGTTAAAAATCTATTTAAATTGATGTTAGTTTTATGTGCTTTAATTAGGAAAATATTTGGTTTATAAATACAGAATCTTACTTCATGGAAATACAACTATTGTGGTAAAGTCTGGAATGAATTAACTGCAATAAACAAGGGTTGACTGTATAACTAACAACAGGTTAGATTCACTATAGCAACATTCAACTGTTTAGTATAAGAATTCTAATAAAAAATGTAGAACGGAAGTGACTTGGTTAATTTGACCATTATTTTTATATAGATTTATTTCTCACCGATTCATCATCAGCTTCTTCAGTGACTTCCTCAAATACTTCAGCTTTATATTCAACGATCAGTTCCAACAAAGGCTTCTTATCAGTAGCATGCTCAACGAATGGGTGCTAATATAAAACATACAAAAATTTTTGTTTATCAGATTGTTTGACTTTATAAATGGCACTTGACAGTTTCAGTGACAGGTCATGAAGCGATAAATAAGTTTAGAAAACAAGCTTACTTTTAAAAGCTCAGATGAGCTAGGGCGAAGTTCAGGATCTTTCACAAGACATTTTGACAGAAACTGACTAAAATCTGATGACCTTTAATAAATAAGTGAAAATGAGATATTGTCTAATTAGAATTAACTTCAAAATCAAATTTTATTTAATTATAAAACATTTTAATAATAGTAAGATAATGTACTAGAAGAACATTGCAAAGCAAAAAACGAAATAAATAATTATGCATACCATTTAGAAGGTTGGTCTAACTTGGGTGGGTCCGACTTCTGCACTTTCAAAAGTACACGCATTGGGCTTAGCTCATGATTAGGGGGTTCCATTTGAGCGAATTCAATCAGAGTTATTCCTAAACTCCAAATGTCAGCCTTGTAATCATACAAGTTGTCTCGAAATGTTTCACAGATCACAACTTCCGGAGCCATCCTTAATATTAAAAAAATATGTTTAATTAAACAAAGAATTCATGAAAGAAAATTTAACAGAAACTATATTAAATCCTGTTGGTTACAAAGGTTTGTGAAATTTGACATGTGTGCTTTAGATTTTTATATTTTTTTCTGATGGATTTTTATTTATATTTTTTTTTTTTTTTTTTGCAATTATTAAAAAAATTACCTTCTATTGTCTTCCATCTCATGAGGTTGTAAGCAATTTGCAAATTTATAAGTAATAAAAAAATTAAAACATTGCAACTTTAAAATACTTTAATTTCTTCTTTTTATGACTCATTCTTTTTCGGCTTAAAGAATGTACAGTCGAACCTCATTATCACATCACTTTTGGGACTGTCAACTAAGTGTCCTCATAGCCGGAGGGACATAATCAGAAGAGTTTAAAAATGCGTATTCAATAGAGAAATTTATCTTTTCATGTTTTGAATTTGATTTAACTAATATTGTTTTGAATAATTGGTGGGTAAAACTAAAATTATAAGAAAAGAAATACTTCATTTTTTTTAATTCTAAAATACTTTCCAATAAGGGTTTACTTCGTTTTTAAATGACATTTAACACTCCTATTTTCCACGAAGTTGATTATTTTGAAATTTTTTTTTCCTGTAATTATCAGCAAGAATGAAACCAATAAGGAATCTTCACTTTTGGCCACAATTTGATTAGACTAAACCCCACCATGATGGCGGGTAACTGCCGTGGCTGCCCACAAGGGGTGTTCTTTCACCTCTTCTTCGGAGCCTGGTGGTAGATGAACTTCTGGAAGTCGCAAAGGTCTGCACTGCCTTGGCTATGCGGAGGACATAACCCTGGTTATAAGGGGCAAGTTCCATGATACGGTTACAAATCTCACGAGGTTTGCCCTTAAAGAAATAGAAAAGTGGTGTATGGAGGCAGGTCTTACGGTCAATCCGAATAAGATCAATTTGGTTCCCTTCACTTGGAAACGCCTCAAGGACTTGTAGACAATTGAGTTCTTTGGTTCTCCTCTTGCCTACTCTTTTGAGGTCAAGTACCTGGGTGTGATCTTTGACAAAACTTTGACATGGAATCCTCACCTTATGCTTATTACCGATAAGACCAAGAGGATCTTTTGGTCTTGCAGGCGTACCATTAGTAATAATAGTGGATTTTCACCAAAAATCGCTCACTGGGTTTATACTAGAGTAATTGTACCTACAGTTACGTATGGGGCAATTGTCTGGTGGGGTAAAACTTGTACTGTAATGGCTGAGGGTTGCCTCACCAAAGTACAGGGGATGGCCACTACTGCAATCACTAGTGCCATGAGAACAACTCCTTCCCATAGCCTTGAATTCCTTCTAGGCCTACTTCCACTACATAAGCAAGTGGAAATGGAGGCGATTCTGTGTGCATACCGCCTCAAGCTCAGGGGTCTCTGGAAGTCCCCTCATTACCTGTGTCTGTATGATAAACTTTGTGCAAAGACTAGTAAGCATCCTTACTTTATGATGCCTTCAGACTGGATGTTAAAACAACTCAGTTTTAATGCCAATTATAACATTGTTTTTCCGTCCAGAGAGCAATGGAAGGATGTACAAGAAATCATTGGCAAAGCACATGAAATCTGGTTTACAGATGGTTCCAAGACAGCATCTGGAACTGGTTCTGGTGCATACTGCAGCAGCAACAACACAAATCTGTGCTTTTCATTAGGGAACTTGCTACTGTCTACCAGGCAAACTTTATAGCCATTATTGGCTTGTGTAAATAACTGCCTAGAATGAGGCATAAGTGGTAAGGTTATCAGAATATTCTCTGATAGCCGAGCTGTGTTGAAGGTTCTCAATCGAGACTGCTTCTCTACCAAGACTGTTTGGGAGTGCCATAATGCACTGGTAAGGCTAGTTGGCAGTAATAGGGTTTCCCTTTACTGAGTTCCTGGTCACCATGACATTGTGGGCAATGAATTGGAAGATCAATTAGCTCAGCAGGGCTAAAATGTACCCTTTGTGACACGCGAGCCTGTCCTCTGTCTGACAACGAAGTAAGGACTACTGCAAAGAACCTTCTTATGGATGAATCATATAGCCGGTGGCTGCAGTCCGACTCTCAAAGACAGGCCAAGACTCTCAACCAGCAGCCTCCCTGGTTTAGATTGAAGGAACAGCTTAATTTGAGTAGGAATGAGATCAAAAAGTCTGTTGGGACACTGCTCTCTTAATAGGCATCTTAATCTGATGGGTGTTACCGATAATGCCATATGGCTGATGAGAGCTCAATTCGTGTGCTATGTGAATGTGACTTCTACTCTGAGCAAAGATTTGAACATTTGCGATACCACTATGTGGATCCCTGGGAACTGCGTAAAATAACGGTTAGGCAGCTGCTGAAATTTATTTCGGTTTTTGGGCTCTATTAGTGGTCAGAGCGGGAGACAGTACAATGGACCTGTGGTGTCAGTGCTCGCGCTCGTTTCAAGCACCCCCCTTTTCACTTCATATTTCATTCAAACCCCACCTTTCGAAAGGTGAAAAATGCTTTCTGATTCTTTACTTCACTTTAAAGTGTGTTCCTTTTCAATCTATTGTGTAGCTCTTATCTTTTTTTCGCTCATGGGAGAAGCTTGCAGTGGAAACTTATGCCTATGTCCTTTCTTTTCTGCTACTTCCATAGTCCAGTATTAAAATCCACCAGCTTTGCATTCCTTTCGATTGTTCTTCTTGTTGAAGTCAGAAGTCTGTAGCTTTCAGAACTTATCTTTCTCGTCCATGCCTCCCATTCTTGAGGTGGCATGCATGGTCTGTTCATAATAACACGTCTCTTATCTCTTGTCAAAGACAGGAATTCTTAGAATAAACTTTTCTAGATGTTTTCATTATTTTACCGAAAATATTTCAATTGTGAAGAAAAATCGACTCTAGTAAAAAAAGGTCACATTTTTGCATTAGGAGAGTGACTGTGAAGAAATTTAATGTTCAACCCTCGAAAGATCAGTTAAGTGTTCTTGAAGAGAGCAAAAATGCCTCTTTTTGTGGTCACTTTTGGTAGGTATAACATTTCGTTCCAGGAATAAATTTCAAAGTGAGGCAGCACCTTAGTTGATAAATGTCTGTTGTCTTTTCTCTCCTGGGCAGACATGGGGAGGGGGGGGGGGTTCAGTGTTCTGCTTTGATATTTGTTTATATTGGAGGACAAACGGAATCTAGTGGCACTGAAATACATGCCGATTACAATTGTAATCCAAACATGAAACGAATAAAAAGTTTTTATATCAAAATCTTTAAAATCTACCTAATGAACTGAACTTATGCCCCATTTCAAGCACTAAGAAGGCATTTTTGCTCTCTCCAAGAATATTTTACTGATTTTTTGAGGTTATAAAGTGAAATTTCTTCCTAGTTGACACCTTTCTAAAGCAAAAATATGAACTTTTTATTATATTTAAAATCAGAGAATAATTTCCTATTTTTCACAAGATTTTGACGCCATACTTCTCATGGAAGATACTATTTGATTTGAAAACGATTTCATGTCTGTAGCGTCCATGGGGATTGGCCATTTTTGGCAGGTATTATATTTTGCTCTGGAAAAATAAGTGTAAAACAATGCACCTTATTCTACACTAATGTTTAATTCCCAGTCTAATGCACCAAACACCACTGCAAATTGGATTTAGGAGTACACAGGTGAATGACTCCTACTATAATTTCACCTTCCACATCATTGTTTTATTACGAATCGTAAAAGTATGAAAATTGATCAGCACAGCCTGACCTTATCAAGGAGATTTTCTACAGCTAACTTTTTGGGCTGGAATATGTTTTCTTCTGTCTCTTTCTTTCTGAGACTCAAAGCAGTAATGAACTGGTTAATAGTATTAACAAATGGAAACCTCTTTTGTTTGAAATATGGAATTGAAACAAACCAAAAGAAATAATTATTTTAATAAGGATACTTGAATGAAAGTAATAGAATAAGCTCAGGCTGTAAATATTTTGATATAAGGGGCACTTTCACTGATGATTAGGAAATGATTGGCTACAAACAATATAAGATTACAGTAACTTTAAACTATGTGGGTTTGCACCACTTCATATTTTTCAGTATATTTGATTCTTAAGGAAATTGTAGAAAACGTAATGCTGCATTCTGCTGGCAAAGCTAAAATGTCAGTTTTCTACATGTTACTTCACAAAATGCATTGGCTATACACATTTAATTATATAATCCAAAAATTTTGAAGTTACAGTTGGGAAGTTACTACTGAATGTAGATTTGAAGTTATTGAAATCTTTCATCCCTATTTACACTGCTCGACATCGAAAATGCAACACCAAGAAGGAATGGTCAGAAAGTGATGAAATTTGGAAAAAAGACAGAGACAGCAAGGAATAATAAATGATCTTAATTTCAAAATGATAGGCAGAATACACAGCGAGAACGGCATCGGCTCAGTAGAATGTAGGACCACTGCACAGCGATACAAGAAGAAACACGTCCAGGCATAGAGTCAATAAGGGTGCGGATGGTGTCCAGAGGGATGGCTCTCCATTCCCTTTCAACCACTTGCCACAGTTCGTCTTCTGAACGAGGCAGGGACAGAGTCTGCAAATGGCGTCCATTCATATCACACACATGTTCGATTGGTGACACGTCAGGAGAGTATGGCAGCAAGGGAAGCATCTGTGTGTCTTGTAGAACATGTTGGCAGATGCGAGCACTGTGCGGTCGGGCGTTATCCTGCTGAAAAATTGCATTAGGTAGCCCTTGAAGGTAAGGGATTGCTACCGGCCGCAGCACATTATCCAAGTATCGTTGGGCCATCATAGTGCCTTGAATATGAACTAGAGGTGATATGGAATTTCACGCGATTGCGCCCCAAACCATTACGTCACATTGTCGTGCGGTGGGACGTTCCACAGTTACTGCCGGATTAGATCTGTCTCCACCTAAACACCACACACGTATGCAGCGACTATCACTGGATAAACAGAAGCGGGATTCATCTGAGAACTAGGACTCGACCGATGCATCGGCGTCGATGGTTCAACAATTTAGCCATCGGCATCGGCGGCCGATGCTAACTTGTAGGAAACATCGGCCCATCGGCCCTAAAAACATCGAAAAGCCGATGGAATTGGCCGATGTTTTCGAAAAAAAGGACCTTTGCTGTTTTACTTTTAATACAAAGTAATGGGAGTTATTTTATATAAAATTGTTTACTTAAATTTCAGTATGAATTTCTATTTTAGTTACCCCTGAAAGAGTTTTTAATTCTGCATTCAGGTACCAAACAAGTTAATTATTGCGTTTTTTTTTTGCTCCTGGACGTACGTATGTATCTCTCATAAGTCATAACTCAAAAATGGTAAGCTGTAGAAGGTTAAATTTCGCATGGATGGGAGGTCTGCGTACGTTCCAGTTGTGCATTTCCCTTTTTGTTTTCGATCGGGTGTTCTAAAAAGCCTATTTACTCATTTTTTGTGGCTATTAATTACTTATTTCAATGCAAAACTAATATAGCGTCTCAGACTAGGCGATCATTTGGTGATATATTTTTGCTGGATTGGAGACCAATTTGGAAACAAATGTGAGATGGCGAAACCGTTTTTGTGTCATTTTGTTAGATTCCCGTTGAACCGACGGTAATGTTTAATTTTCGATATTTGTAATATGAATCACAGTAATGCAGTCTTTTCTGTATCGCTTCTGCAGAGTTACAAGTTTGGGGCCAGTCGAAATACGTTTTGGAGCCCTATTTCTCTATCACGGAAGTTGTAAAACATTTATCATAAGCATTTTTGTAACTCCTACGGTGCCCCTATGGTTATGGGGCCTCTCGCGCAATTGCAACATTTGCTATATTTTAAAGCCGCCACTGCACGTCAAAACAAACTCGGGTGCAAGCTTTAAAAGAGTTTTTCCGCTCAATACTTATGATTATTTTGAACTCAATTTTTTACGAGTATTTTTTGTATTTCCGAGAACACTTGCGTGCCCCCCCTCCCCTTCCTCCTATTTCTGAAATTGAACTTTTTTGACCATTCATAAAATTAGAATTTTTTTTTAAAAACTTAAGAAAAATTTTGAACATTAATGTAAGAAACCGATTAAAGACGTTTTGAGTGGTGACATAATTCGGAAATCATAGAATCTTCTGAATTTTTTCTTCGGAAGGTGTTGTAGTAGGTTAAGAAACTCTTCCGACGCGTTGGTGGTAGCGGTTCTGTACTAAAAAAATATGGCCGAAGTTGTGTGTGTGGGGCCGATATTTAATGTTGCGAGTCTCTCCAAAATCAGAGGGTGATTCCCCCCCCCCTCGTCGTTTCAAGAATTTCTTAAATATTTAGCGATTATTTATTTTGCTCAAGAAATGTCATTTTGCGTTGTATTTCTCATACTTGTTTCACCTATATTTCGTAATGCGCTATCTTTTTTTGCATCATTTATAGCGATCGAGTTTTTTCTATTGTAAGTTACTATTTTTATGTATTTTTATAAAATCAACAAATTATTTTTATTTTCATCATATTTTTAATAATATGTTAGCGAAAAGTTTCAAGGATTTTCTATTATGCATTTTTTTAAACTTCAGAAAATTATTGTTAAATTGAAAAAATTAATTAGAACATTTTTATAGAGCTTCACAAAAGATTAAACAATCAAATTGTTCAATATTATGTGTGCAAACATCAGATCAAGTAGTATATGTATTCAGTTATTAACTTGGTATAAATATCGAGTTTGTTTATTGTAGCTGCGTATTAAGAACCTCGTTTTTTCCATGGCTATTTCTTTTTTCAGCAAAAAAATTATGTCACTGTTACAGCTTTTATGAAAAATACAAACTTTTCTATTCATAAATTTTGAATAAGTATAAAAATATTCCTATTATGATTTAATATTGTAATTTCTCTATTACGCTTTTTGTTTAATTTGATGACTAAAAAATGCCTACGTGCAATCTTTCCACTTTAATTGCGTAATTTGTTGCGATTTCATTTTTTTTTTTTTTGAATGATTAAACAACATAATTTAGTTTTTTTTTTTTTTTTTAAACTATGTATAGTGTACCTAAATCCATACATTATTACATTATTACTGAAATCGTAGTTATGTGTTCAATTTAAAAATATTAATTGGTTATCTTTCTTTCTTTCTTTTTTTTGGCTGTTGCTTTTTTTCTCTTTTATCATACAGCAGTCAAAAAAGGAGAAGCAAAACTACACCCTATACAGATTGTACGTAGTACGATCCAAAAGTTCGGGGACAAGATGTATAAAACTTTACCCAGGAGTAGGCCACATTACTGAAACATCCACCTTCAAAGGGTCACCTTGAGGGACTATGTACTTCTGCCAATGTTCATATAACTTTTGGAAACACTCCTAGAAGCCATTTTAATGGTTTTTTTTTTTTTTTTTTTGCTGGGAACAGGTAAAAGTCACACGGAGCTAAGTCTGACGAAACGTTTTGTTATTTGTTAGTCATATCAGAGTATTGACCAATCGAACCGTGCATCCTTAACATGAAAGTCGCCTTCATCCCCACGATGAAGTTAAAGCAGCAGCGCAAGAGGCCTTACAGGAGGTTGCGAAAAATGGCTGCCATGAGTGCTTCTAAAAGCTATACGAACATTGGAAGAAGTGCATAGTGGTTCAAGGTGACTATTTTGTAGATAAATGTGCTTCGGTAATGTGAACTATTCAGGGTAAGGTTATACAGCTTGTCCTCGAACTTTTAGATCATACTACGTACGTATGAGTTTTCAACTTACTATTTCATAACGTTTTTGAGAGACGCAAGTTTATGCGCATGAAGATATCATAAGAGGATATTTCGGTCATCTATTTGTTCTTAGGTACATATACATGTACAGATGTGCCGAAAAAACTTGTGAAGTTTAAATTGGGTGATCGTAAAATAGAAATTTCGGTCGAAATCTGATTTTTTTTTTGTGATTACAATCCCCTATTCGTAGAAAGGAAGTAAAGTGAAATGAATAAATGATCCTTTAAATCCCTGACAATCTTAGCAATTTATTTCTGTTAGATATTTTTTTTTTTTTGCCATCGGCCAACAGCATCGGCCATCGGCCATATTTGAACAATCGGCCAACAATCGGCATCGGCCCATCGACCAAAAAATGCCATCGGTCGAGCCCTACTGAGAACAAGACATTTCGCCATTCTGTCATCTATGTCGCTCTAGTTGAGCACCATACTAAACGTTGTTGTCTATGTTGTGAGGTCAATGGTAGTCTTCTTAGCGAACGCTGTGATGGCAGACCACATGCGACCGAATGACGGAAAATGGTTCTGGATGACACGGGAACATTCAGGGTATCTTGCACCTGCTGCAGAATCGAGGAACAAGTGACTTGTGAGTCTGCTACAGCTTGTCGGTGGATGCATCGATCCAAGCGTTCTGACATCACTCTGACTGTCCCTGCATCCCTCAATCTTGCCACATTTTGTTGTTCCAACCATCTTCTGCCCAGCCGATGCACCGTGCTCTCATCCATGCGGGTATCAGCTGCGATCTGACATATGAAACAACCTCCCCTTCTCAGTCCGATCAGCGTACCCCTCGTAAAATTGTCTATCTGCTAGAAGTGCCTTCGTTGATGGCAGCCTGGCATCCTCTCGTGTTACACGTATCCTCCAAGACAAAAACAAAATTTCTTTGATAATTCTCGAGTCAGAAATAACGACACGAATACGGGGGAACGACACGAATTTTTGCGAATTGATAGGACCCCCCCAAAGCGGGGGCATTGTTTAGCTTATAGGTAAATCCGGCCCTGATTTTGCATAATAACTTCTGCTTAAATAAGAAAAATCACCAAGACTATTTTGAAGTCATACTTTATAAACAAAGTAATTTTGCAGTTTTACAATCTCCAAGAAACCTTGACAAGATAGGAAAAATGAAATTCATTTTTAAAATCAGAGCTAAAAAACCACACAAAAGCGTGTGTGATTAGCATCAAATGAGCGCTAGACAAATATTTGTAGGTAATAAATATTCTACTTGTAAAAAAACTATACTGAATAATAAATAAAAATTACCAATAAGGAGTCCCAATAAATGAATCTCTCTTTTGTAATGTATCTTTGTTCTTTGCAGACACTCCAAAATCAGCTGCAAAAAAAAAAAAAAATAGAAAGGATTATTTACTTTAATTATTACTTATTATTGTAACCAAGAAGTTACAATATATAAGAAGGGAAAAGGGCTGTACTGGAAAATTAAGTATGTTTTTGGCATGGTAAAGAAACTGTCATAGCTGATATTCTTAATTTGAGAACCAGATTTCTTCTAATCATGCTACTTAATTTCGAGTGCTTGGCTAAAGCAGAAACCTATTTTTTGTGTTTTTTTTATTTCTTTTTTTTTTCTTGCATGTCCTATTTATCACTCTAAATTATTCTATAAAATATATACCTTTATTTTATTCATATTATGAGATTCTTGTTTTGATGTTTAACTAATTATGACTTTCTTTTTGGGGAGTTATTCATGTTTGGAACATTATCCAGAAAATGTAACTTTTGAATGCAAATATTTTTCAATTTCCGAAACCTTTTGTCTTCTTTTTTTCATTCTTACATGAAAGTGTTACCTACTAGAAGTAACCATAAACAATGGCCCATCTAAGTCCCCGTTATTTTACTCATAAACAAAAAAATTAAAAAATACCTTGTCCACGGAAGTAAAAAAAAGGATATAAAAAAACGTTTAATATTTAAAAAAAGAGGCCAATTTGATATCTAAGAAGTAATTTTGTTAATTGAGCAAACAATCAGCTAGTTTAATGATTAGTAGGAATATAATACTAAGCTCTCTTAATTAAAGTATGGCTTAGTTAGTAGTTTCAAATGTATGTTAAAAAATAGTATTTAGTAAATTTGTGGATATACTGGCAGTTTACAATTTTGGTAGAATGCCTATTATTGATGTATTTCAAATCCATCGTTTATTTTCATCTCAGAAATAATGACTTGATAAGGTCTGTCACTGAGGTGAGATTCATGGAGGTGAGGAATTTTCCATTAAAATAGCCCTAATAGGTACATTTTTCAGGGATTTTTTTTTTTTTTTTTTTTTGTTGCTACAATCTGCACATGTTAAGCATACGAAAACATGTTAACTTCTTTTTTTACATTAATTTACATCCCTGAAATTCAAGTTCACGGAACTGAGAAGTCAGAATAACCATACTAAGTTTTTAAAGCAAAATCTTTTTGTTTTTCGACAAAAATCTTACAACTTCAACTATTGTTGAAAATAAACAAGGGGGTTCCCTTGTATCATGGAAAATAAAATTTGATGTTATTACAGCGACGTATTAATAAGGAATGGCATTTTGTGTTTGGGTAATGGAGGTGAGAATTTATTGTTTGACATGACTTCTTGTCCTACTAAAACGAATTAAAATACAATATTAAAAAATTAAATATACTTAAACAATTAGTATTTGAGACACTTGTGAAAGGAATAATCAATAAATAAGTATATACTTTTAATTAAACAAGTTATTAAGCAACATAAACATTCACACACTGTGTGTGACATGCCACGGAAATGAGAATTCACATGTTGTGAACCAAAAATATACTAAAATAAAAACTATTATTAAAAATTGTTGGCAGGTTTAAATAGATATATTTTTGGTGAAATTAAAAATCATTATTAAATGAATTGTTCGTTAAAAGTTTTTACTGTAAAAGGTATGTGACAGAAAAGTAACACTTTTTGAAGAATGACCCGTTTGTGTTTTTTTGTACTTGGAATGTAATGCCTGTACAATACAACGTGTCCTCGTTCAACCTGAAAGATGTCCATTTTTAAAACCCTTAGTCCAATTGTTGTAGTTGTTACTAATACCACTCAGATAACCGAGCTCAGGTAGCAATTGCAAGTTGATTTAAGGCAGTGAGAGACAGCTTCCATTTTAACAAGCACCATTTAAGCGGAAGTCCAAATCAGCTCAGAGAGCACAAGGTAGATGGAGGCACCATATATCAACATTTCACATTTAAAACCAAAGAACGACTGGTTCAGCACCCCCAGGAGGCTTTATGACCACAACATATTTAATGTGACCCAATCACCATCAGTGAACACAGAGGATCTTCGAGCAGGTGCTATTTTAAAGTTGTTTAACCAAGGAGAATGAGTTTCTTTGCTTGTTGTGCTTTGGTAAGCAGTATTTGATGCAATATGCCATTTCAAGTAGCTTGGAAAAGATAGTTGATGTCCAGGAAGTGTATAAAAATGAACAGTTAACATTTCCGTTAATAGTCAGCCTATCCAAAGGGAGTTCAATAAAATCCTTGGATTTTCAAGAGAGAAGTCATTCAAGAGATGGGAATATGCGACCAATCAGTGCGGCTAAAGGCAAAGTTTAGACAGAAGTTCCAAAAAGTTCAGCCTTTTGCTGAAGAAAACAAATTTCAATGACTCCAAAGATGCCAGAAACATTTGAGACAGTCTGCAAGTCCATGCTGAAAAAGATTACCCTTCACAAATGAGCAGCTTTTTACCAACTCATAACTCCCAGATTATAGGATTTGATCTGTAGACACTCCAAGCACCTTAACAAATGTTGAACATCGGTAATATCTGAAGTCAGGCTTGGTTTGTGATGGAATTAGCACAAGCAGGCAAAATAATCTGCCGTTTTTGTGGATGAGGGCGCAAAATGAGTCAAAAATATACCAGAGGTACATTTTAGAAGCTGTTGTACTTCTGTGGGCCTAAGAACACTTCGGTAATGTAGAAAAGACATTTCAATAAGACTCCGCACCAATTTATTTGGCCAAAAAGACCAGAGTGTGCAAGGCACATTTTCTTTACACGATATCATCTGTAGAGTGGATGATCTGCTTGCTAGAACTCAATGCCATGGGTATGCCAGTCTGTATGGCCTACTTTAGAGTGTAAAGTCTATCCTATATGACACAAAAGTTCGGATTCTTTGAAGCAATTGCTTTAGAGGGAATAGGATTGATTAAAGGAAAAAGACTTTTGGCCCTTGGCAGAAAATTTCAATAAGAGGTTGAGCCTCTGTATCACTGCAAACGGCGGTCAGTTTGAAACCAGTTGAGTTAATGGTTTACTCATATTATCTTTTGTGTTTTGCTAATTTATTTATTTTTATAAAGTTATATGAAAAATTGCTTGTCCGGATCTTTTTGTTGCACCTTTTGTTGCACCTGTATTAGTGACTATACTAGTATTGGTGATGTAGTTTAAAACTAAGGCTTCTCAGGGTTTGACCTCTCCCCTCCCCCAGAATAACCAGCTTTAATCTACTTCATGCTGAATGTAAGAGCATTAAATGTGGAAATCTACTGTTAACAAACATGAAGACAATTTTCGTCACACCCAACTTGAAAAAATAATACTAAAGAACAGATTTTTAAAAAAATATAAGAAACACATCTGTTTTATGAAAAAAATGTGAACATGTTATTATGAAAAAAATGTGAAAATGTGTTATGTGAAAAAAAAAATTAAATTTTATTTTTGCCACTGCCTCGACTGTTACTTTCATTCAACTTAAATCAATAATAGGGGCATCAATTCTTTTGGTGAAAAAATCTCAATTGTAATACAGTGAAATTCCGATTTAATGTTTCTCAAGGGATTGGGTTAAAAAAACTCAAAATACAGGAAATCCTAAATTACAGGAAATATATAGAAAGCAAAAAAAAAAACAAATAGAAAAAACTAAGAGTAGTAATGATAACCTTTTCAAAACATATACAGTAAAACCTGTAAAGTTGACCACCTGTCTATGTTGACCACTTTTGTCAGGAACGGAATTTGTCCTATCTCATATAATGAAGCAAAACCTCTGTAACTTGACCACCTCTCTATCTTGACCACCTGTCTATCTTGACCACTAATGTACGCCGAATTTGGTTTGAAGTATTGTAAAAAACCCTTTGTTAGTTGACCACTTGGTTTATTTTTTAAAACTTTCTTCAGCAAATTATTTTATTTTATTATTTATTAATTATTATTATCATTATTATTATTATTCGATAGCTTTCCAAGAATGTTTTTAATGCTTTGATGACAGACTAGCATTTTACTAACTAAACAGCAGCATAAAGCTTATGCTGCTCTTTATTCTCTAAACTTGTTTTTCATTTGTTGTTCTATTTGAGATAGCTTTTTGTTCTCTGTTCAATGAAAATAAGTGTCAGTAGAAAAGTTAAATCTTTTCTTTCAGTTGCAATATGTTATGGCAACATAGGAATTGGGGAAAAAAGAGCTGGCCCGGATCTAGCTATTTTGGGCCTCCCTGCAACAAAATATGTTGGGCCCCTCCCTAGTGGCCAGCAGTGTCTATTTGTAAAGTGCATAAGTCTTAGTGCTAGTTTTTTTCTATTTTATCTTCAATTTCTAGGGTCATTAGCCCCTTTAAGGATGCGGGCCCCTCGCACTGCGGATACACAGATCTGGGCTGCTAATGAGTAAAGTTACATGTTTCTGGTGCAAGGGATTAAGAGATAGGACATTTTAATTTTGCCTTTATGAACTGGGAGAGTCGAGCTTGTTACTCTTTGTGCTATACATAAAAAGGCTTCAAAAAGAAAGTTAGTTGAACTTGAGATTAATAAAAAGTATGAAACATTAAAATTAATTGAAAATGGAGAAATCCAGAGGAAATTAGCTGGCATATATGGAATTTCTAAACCTACAGTGTCTAATATAGTTAAAAACAAGGAAAAAATAGCAAAATTATTTTTTGTTTATTATTAAAAATACTAATAGGTATTTTTTAATTATTGTTTCACTTTCAATAATGTTAAACACTGAAAGTGAGTTTAACAGAAAGAGTACATGATGCAAGAAATGACAAAAAGAAAAAAAAAAGCATTACCGCCCTTTATAAGTTGACCACCTGTCTAAGTTGACCACCAAAGTGCTGAACCGCAAGTGGTCAACTTACACAGGTTTCACTGTATCAATTTTTTACAAGAACATTATTATACATACCATTTTCGATCATTTTAACACATTTAGTAGCGACTCCAGCCGTTTGGGTTGAAAAGAATCCCTAATAATAGATTGTTTTTTAGTTATACAGTTCAAAGTAAATGCAGCCTCCCTGTGGCAGAATTTTATTTTACTTTCTGCGACAAATTTTCTGGACCTTTTTTCTTTCTGCAAGAATGCTCCGTGAAGTAAAAAATGAACTAATGGACAAACTTAAGTGCAGTTCATTTCAAAAGTGAAAAATTTTGTCCGAGTATGCGCCATGACCTCCCTCATGTGAAAAAAAAAGAATTTAAAACAAGTACTGGAGCAAACAAAAGTTCCCTTTCCATACGAAGAAAAAATAATTTAATTAGAATATACATTTAGAAAAAAAATCTAACTTCTTCAAAGAGAGAAAGGTTTTCATTCATGTAAGCACCCCTATCTGAATATCTGAATAACGATTGGTCAGCCCAAAATACTACACAATTTATCAAGTATTCCATCTGTTTTCTGTTGCTGCAACTTGCGACATCGCAAATAAGCAATTTTTAAGGGCTTAAATTAATTTTTCAACAGAGGTGAAAAAAAAAGCAAGCACAAGTCTTTCAAACAAACAACAAACACAAGCATGTGCGTTGCCAGCCACTCTTCTTTGATCAATATACAGGGTTGCTTTAAAATCGCTCCACGTGGTGAGAAGTTCTGGTTAGAACTGGTTTTAATCCCTGCGATACCTCCCGATCTCCGATGTTGCAGACTACCACAGTTATCAATGATCGCTCGATTTGGCGCTTGCCGATTTTTTTTTTTTTTGTAAAATGTCGCAATTATTTTATTTTTCGTGGGAAATCAGCCTTTTCCTTAATTCATAGTCCAGTTACATTTTTTACCGTGAAACAGCTATCGTTTGGTATTGTTCTGCAGAATGATTTTATTGCTGACCTTTTCTTCCCCAATCCCTTTTTTTCCCTCCTTAGTTCAAAATCTTTCTGCATAAACTCTCTCTCATTCTGCGACAATGTCGCCGTGTCGGCAGCTTTCTGCCACGGGGTGCAGCCTCTTTGAGGCTCAAAATACTTAGCAAAGTTTTTTCCTGGTATACATGAGAAAGAAGAGTCCCTCACTATTTGAAAGCTCTTCAATGCAATATTGAATGACGGGATGAGCTGCGCTTCTGGTTCCTGTTCATCTTCATTGGTGGATGAAAAGTCTAAAAGGTAAGCGACATGGATGGAGCAGTAGCATTTCTGTTATCATAGATTAACGTTCAACAATGTGGATTATCTTTTAAAAAGCACACATCAGGGATGAGAGTGGTCAGAGAGCAAAAAGAAGGAAATCCAAAAAAAAAATTTGTGAAAGAAATGATATTCAAAACCACATCAAAATAGGACCTGGAAGCCAAATGATATTCAAATATTCAACAAAAAACGGCTAATTTAATAGTTTTATAGGTAATACATATTTAATTAAGTATAAGTTATAATTTAGTACAATTTGTTGTAATCCCTGAGTCCTTGAACAAAAGGTTGGGGGAGCTAGAGGTCAATTTTGGCTGCATTACACAATAGTGTCACCCTTTCATATTTTTTAAGAGAAAAATTAATTTTTTTCAGTAAAAACATTTGAGTTTATAGTGTTAAATGAGTGAGAACATAAATTTTAAAATTAGGTCTGTTTGTAAAGTAGAAATTTGCAACAGGGAGAAAAATCTAAAATTTCCTTACGTGCTAGAACATACTTCTCATAGTAAGAATTGAAAATAAATATATATGTACACTGCTTGACAATTGCTAAGGAACAAGTGATTTATGCAAATTTGTATCTCAACCACCTGGCCAATGGAAATAAGCTCAAGTTCAGATGGCGTGGTAGACCAAGACTCGTTATCTGTATAAAATACAGTGCATACAATCTCAAGATTCGTACGAAAATTCACGCTGTTTGGGGTTTTTAACAAAAATAGTACTGGATGTTAAAAAAGGTTTTTCTCTGAAATTCTGTTTGGTTCTTGAAATACTTAAGAGTAAAATGTCAGCAAGACATCATTTGAGTATCTACGATCGTGGACAAGCGGTTGGACGACTGAAAGCAGGTCAAAGTGTCACCACTGTGGCTGCTGCAATAGGTGTATAAAAAAGTCTCCCGATCTCCCGATTAAAGACGGCCGCTGAAAGTGGAAATGTTTTGCAAAAGCATGCGAGGGGTCAAGGTAGGCACACCACACTTTCAGAGGATCGCTATGTAGCCCTCGTGGCAAAAAGGAACACAAATTTCACTCTTGGACAGGTAGCTCCAAATCTAACAACCGCTACCGGTATGCATGTTTCTGCAAAATCCATCTCACGGCGAGTAAATAATGTCGGTTTGTATGCAAGGAAGCCCGTACGTTGCATCCAAGTTCAATCACGTCATTGTGGAGAGATATTACGCTGGTGTAAGGAACATGTTGGTGGGATCATCAAAATTGGTCTAGAGTGATGTTCTCTGACGAATCTCGTTTCAGTGTGACAAGTGATTCTGGTCACAAACTACTGTGGAGAGAGCGTGGAACACGTTATGCACAAAAATTTGTTTGCGAACGTGATCGGTACGACCCAGGCGTCATGGTGTGGGCAGGCATCATGCACAATGGCAGAACACTGCTTCCCATTTTTGAATAAGAAAGCGATACGTCACAAATGTATTGCAGATATGTTAAGCTGGACCATGTTCATCTGTTTAGGGGGAGGGGGGCTGTAGATCCAGACTTTCTCTTTACGGACGACGATACACAGCCACACTGGAGCACTGAAGTGTCAGACACACTGCAAAGTGAAAACCTTCTCCGTATGCAGTGGCCTGCTTACTTTCCCGACTTAATTCCAATTCAGCTTGTCTGAGAGGCTTTTGGCAGACGTGTTAAACGAAGAACCATCCCTCCCAGAACAGTACAAGAACTCAAATCCGCATTGAGAGAGGAGTGGGAAAACATCCCCCAAGCACTCCTCAATAATTAGTGGGGAGTATGGAAAACAGATGTAAATTGTGCATCAGCGTCCCTGGTAATCATACATCATATTAAGGTACTCATGTCTCCATCATTCTGATCTAGATCATTTTTTTGTGGTTATATGAAAATCATCTAAGTAGGATTATTATTTTTATTTTTAAGTTTTTACTTCATTGATGCAGTAATATCTGTATTATTTTGTACTTATAATAAACACACATCCTCCCTACTAACTATATACTTCGTTCTGTTTTTTTAATCATTATCTATTCTAAACTATTACAAAAAATGTAATTGTTCCTTAGCAATTGTCAAGCAGTGTATATAAAGGATTGTTTATCTTTTTCCTCGCTTTGGAACCCAAAATTTGTTTTTAAAAACTTCCTAATACGAATTTGGAATTAAAAGAACAACTTGCAGCTGCATCATTTAATCATGAAATCCCAAAACTTTTAACAGGCTTAAGGGGTTACAATACCTCAAAAATGTTGAAACGATCAAAAAAATTTTTTATTGTTTATTTCAAAACTAAAAACTATTCTGAACACAAGGGAGAAGTTTCATTGTTTTAGTTCAAATATTTAAAAAGTTATGAGTGGTTTTAGGCCATGCTTACTATATGTTCTTATCTATCTATATATGTATAAAAATGGATGTATGTTTGTGGGTGTGTGGGTATGTGTGTATGTTCCTTATACAAATCCACAGTTTTCGTCGGATTTCTTCCAAATTTGGCACAAAGGTAAAGTGTTGCTCAGGAATTCATATAGGCGGGTTTTTGGAATTTTAAAAACACCCAAAGAGGTCTAATTTCATATTTTGAGTCATAAAATTGCTCTTTTCTGCACGATCGAATTTTTGTATAGTTATGAATTATGTCTAAATGAAAAGCCCGTAAAAAACTGCCCTAGATGAAGTTTCTTCAAAGTTTAACTGTAATCGTTAAATTTGTGAACCTTGGTTCAAAGCAAATGAAAATGGTTAGCAACATATAACCACCAGGAGATATTTTAAATGCAATCAACACAAAAAGTATCCTCAACCATGGCCGTTAATGTCGATTAGCGACAAGCGTAAAGCATGTTTGGAAAGAAAGCCGAACGAAAAAGAAATGCTGTTTTTCGGTAGTTCTTAAATTGCACCCGGAAAAGACATAGGGATGCATTGAAACACCGTCGGTTCTTCATCAATTTGCTTGCGCATTTTGCTAATAAGTTTTCAAGTAATAATACCGTAACAATAAACGAAATTTTGATCTGTATTTTCTGCATAACCAGCACAGAAAATACTGAAATGAGATAGGTATTAAAAATGCATTCAATCATCGAAGTACAATCTTCAACAGTTTTAGCATTAGAATACTAAACTTATATTAAAACGATATCCTTGCAACGGAAATTTAATTTAATATTGTATTATCCTTAAACAAATCAATATGTATATGTTATTTATACTATTCCATGATTTACCTAATTCGGTTCACCTAAGTTTCACTGAAATCGCTCCAGGTTATCAAAGAAAAAGGGGTAAAAGTACTAATAGGGGTAATGGATTGCAAAATAATCATTTTTGTGCATAGTAGTGAAGATTGAATTTATCTTTCAAGGGGGAGGGGGATAGTCATGGGGTTCATTACATGTACATAAACTACCATACTAGGATTGCTAATGTGTGGTGAAATAAAAGACTGTGCACCTTTAGACCCGAAACCACACGGAAATGTAATACGGCGGAATTAAAAGTTTTGGAAGGGTAAAAGTTTAAAGTTCGAAAAAGTGCAATGAAATATTAATATAAATTTAAACTTTTAAAATGCATAAACTGTCTCCATTTTTATGTAAACAAGTTTCTTAATCGTTTAAAATTTTATGTTACTTTAACGCTCGAAGGAATAGTACACCTGATGGAGCATCTTCGCTGACTAGCAATAATTTTAAACCAGTTAGCGGGTATGATGCAACTTTTGACACTAAGAGATTGCTACTGAAATGGGCATGATGAAATATTACACCACATTATAAAGTTTTTTCTTTTTAGTCTTCATCGTAAAATTAGTTGAGCAAAACTCCATTTCCAGTTCCAAGACTCTCAGTTCGATAACTTTTATTGTAAACAATTGAAAAATATTAGTGTTTGTAACTACCACTAAGTAATTCAACTGTCATTGAAAAAATGGTGTAAGATAAAAATGGATACGTATCAGTGTTATAGAAGCAACTCTGTTCACAGTGGAGGGATAAGGTGAAACAATTTGTATCTCATGTATAACCACTAATCGCAATACATCATTCTTTAAACTTCAAGAAATTAAAATCTCCAGTAAGACTTAAGTTCTGTATCACGATCAATAAGTCAGAAGGGCAGGTGATCAAGTACTTTAAATGCATGTGAAAATTACCTATTTCCCATATAGATAGCTTTATGTTGCATGCTTAAGGTTGGGTTCACTCAAAAATGTATTTCATTTTGCTGCTGGAACAGGGACTAAGAATTGTATTTAGGAGCAAGATTTGAGTTAAATTTACAAATTAAAAAATTTTGAATAATTTAACTTTTTAGTGTTTGGATTACGTTTCTAAACATGGAAATACATTTCCTTCGTTTTGAAGCTGCGGATATGGGGAACAGAATGTGCAACAAGCTTTTGTAAAACATAAACAAAAAATTGTCTAATATACAGTTGTAAGTAGAAACAAGACGGTTTTTTTTTTCTTTTATGACCTGCAAATACGCAGGTCATAAAAGAACCTGCTTTCTTTTTTCATGACCTGCAAATAATTTTTAAAAAAATACGCAGATAGTAACCAAAATGTGTACGCCTATTTCTTTATAAGGCAGTTCAATTAACGGGTTTTATATAGTTCGTTCCATAAGTTCGTGTTCACGTACTCCATTTTTAACGCTTAATGTAACTTAAAATAATAACTGTAACTATATCTATGGCAACTATTATTCAGTGGAACCATTCCTACCCCTCATTACGACTGTGCCTATGTAAATAAAAATTTCGATATTCTCAAAGGAATACTTTAGAGCAGCAAAGTTAAATAAGTGCTCTTACTACCTGCATCAGTTTGAGTTATCATGTACAACATTTACGGCAAAAGTGTAAGGTTTTAAAAATTGGAAATAAAATTTTAATCAAGACAAATTTTGAATCGTTGCAAGACACCAATATTAATGTCTAACTGTCATTTTCACCTACGGAAATAGAAATTTGACATAAATATAAGAAAATAAAATGTAGTTGATGTACGTCTTTTTATGAAACTTACACTTATCCAATTTTACTACATGGCATGCTACTAAATCTACACGGAAAGGGCAAACAGACACATTTTGTGAAATTATTTATACTAAGTGACAGTTTTCTACGGAATGTGCTTGCATACCTGAACACTAACAAAAACTTATAAAATGAGTCTACCTAACACGTGAAACCATGAAAGTAAAAACACCGCCAGAAAACCCGTGAAACGGAACGTTAACGACTATTAATAACAATGACCGGATTCCTTATTTTCTGTACAGTGGACTATCTGTTTAGCTTTTGGACTATTGAGGATGATTTTTATATCTGAAAATATTGTAACGGTGTCATATTTTGCATATATTTATAACTGATAAAAGCCATTGAATTTTACTCACAACTCTTTCTAGGAAGACATTCCATGATTTTTTTTTCCAGAATAAAGTGTATGTGAAGAGTACTACAACATGCTTTAATGTCTTGAGGTATACAAAACCTTCAAACACAGCACAACGGTTTTCGTATTCGAAGCACCACGTAAAAGGTTGTCCCACAAGATATGCAAGACAATCATTTGGCTCTGCACTAAGACAATGGATGTACTGCCCATCTGTTTCAACCGCAGACAACGTGCCAGTGGACACGACAGAACCAAAGAACATTGTTGACATAACCCCGATAACATGCCTCATGCTTTTTCGTTTTTACTTGATGCTATTTTTTCTGCAAATGCTCAACTTTCTGTGCTATTTACAGTCTTGGAAATTTGAGCCTAGAGTGGTGTGAATGCAGGTTTTTACTGTCATTTAGATAGAATTCCTCCATTTAATTATCTAAAAGATATGTTGCATTGAGAAGCACCCGGGCAACGCCGGGTATTAAGCTAGTGCAAAATAAAAACTTTAAATTGCTTTTTCTCGATGATGGTTTTTTTGTGTTTTCATGTCATTAGAATCCCTAAGGATTTTTTTCTATTAAAGATAGAGCTTTAAAATAATACTTTTTGCAATTGGGATAACATATTTGACAAAACTGTGCATTGGATAAGCTTTTTATAAATTACTCAAATGTTTAGAGACTGTTAAACCCTTAATAACCAAATTTTTATTAAAATTCTTTTGATTTTTTTACATAATTAATCACAGAAAATTTTCTAATAAACTCATAAGCAAATGAATGCACAGATTTTTAGAGATGATTATAGTGATCGTTTAGCAAAAAACATTTTTTAAATTAGTGCAAAAATAAAAAAGCCTTAAAGATTTTAAAAAATTAAAATTTTAATGAATTTTTTGAACTTTTAAAAAATTTGGCTATATTTTTTAATTTTGAAAATAAATTATTGATTATGAAATAAGTACGCATGTTATGGTTTCAAAAAAATATAAAATTTATTTAAATTTAAAAAAATTGTTTGAAAGGTGCTGTGACCCCTTAAAGCCTAAACCATTTCAGATTTTTCAGATTTATCATAAATATTTTTTACAATTTCTTAAATACACAAAAAAAGTAACCATGCCAAGTTTCAATAAAATTCGAGACTGTGAGTGATAAGCCACAATTTTTGATTGACTGAAATATGTTTAAAAAATCTTATTCTTTTCTGATTTTTGAGAAAAATAAGGCTTAAAAGAGGCAAAAAAATGAGGAAAGGATTAAAAAGCCAACAGAAAAAGCCGGGGAATTCCGGCAAAAACCAGAAAAATCTCATCCCTGACAAATGAAACATATTGCTTATTTTAGAACATTTTAAAATTTATTTTTGACTTCCCAGAGAAAACGTAAAATGTGAGAAATTTATAAATAATAAACTTACAATCCGGGTTCAATTGACATGATTAGTATCCGGAAAAAATGGGACCTGATGAAAAAATGTAGACTCGGGGGACGTAAAATTAGGATTTCACTGTAGTTATAAAACAATCAACTACATTTTTAAAGTTGAAATAAAGCTAAATTATACTAACCCAATTTAACCCCTGCATCCAACGTCAATAGAACATTTCCTGCTTTCAAATCACGATGAATTACTTTCATAGAATGCAAAAACTGAAGTCCTATTAACATTTCACGGCACACATATCTTATCTGGGGTTCAGTGAGGGGCTTTTCCAAATCCATCATGATACTATCAAGAGCACCTCCTTCGCAAAACTCAATAAGCATCTGCAAATGAAACAAAGACTTCAATTAATGAGAACTTTAGAGAGAATGTTAATGAAAATTGTATACAAAAGATAAAAAATTTGCCTTTTCTGAACTAAGGAGTATCGCGACCGGATATAATAATAGTGCAGACACAAAAAACACCTATGCTAAACCAAAGAGGATGAAGAACAAAGTCTCAACCCAAATATAGATTGACCTATTTTAAAGCAGTGGTTCCCAACCTTTTTCCCGTCACGACCCCTTTTTCACTAACTAAGCAACTTGCGACCCCCTATGTGCCCCCTACATAACACAGACTAAGCACATACATTTGTGCGCGCGTAGGTGTAGACATTGCTCATTTTTACATAATAGCTCAAGGTGCTTGAGACATTTAATTTATGCTTAAATTACACAATGATTTTAAAAATTAAAAAAAAAGGTTGCCGCTATAATGGTTAACATACTTTTTGACCCTTAAAAAAATTCTCGCGTCCTGGCAGTGGCAAATGCAGGATTTGGTTTTTTAGGTCATACAAATCTTATATTGTCTTAGTGTCTCCAACTTTCATTGCAGTGAATGATAGCATTTTCTTTTAACAAGGCTGTCGTGAGCTCCAAAATTAGAGGGAGGGCATTAGGCAGGCACTTACTGTTTTTCAAACGTATGCATAGTAAAAGACAGATTCCAAATTTTTTTCTTGGAGGCGGGGGGGGGGGGGGGGGGGGGACATGACTAGCATATGCACAATCAGATTAAGAGAATTGCCTTATTAAAAGCGAAGAAAGAGAATTAACAATATGAAGTGTTAGTGTAACATTCACATCTGAAATTGCAGTTTACACGATCACTGGAAACTTTAGGAAGAGTAGAATTTCAGAGATATTTGTGATTTATGAATGGTTCCAGCTCAGAGACTGCCTTTGAAATTTCTTGAAATCAAAGTTGTAAAAATAAAGCATGATTTTTAACAAGACAGGGGGGGAGGATTGGGGGTGCTCTCTAGTGTTTCGAAAATGAAAATGAAATTTCCTTAAAAAAAACTCAGTTGTAGACCATCTTTGTTGAAGTTAAGGGAGAGAAGGGGTTCGGGTCACCTTTTCCCGGAGAATTTTTGATTTTAAAGACCTAAACCTTCTGGAGGGGGTATTTTGATAAAAAATACCTTCTGCAGGGGTTGTTTTGATAAAAAATACCTTCTGAGGAGGATCTTTTGATCAAAACAGCCCTTTCATGTGCAAAAACTATGGTATTAGAATTTGCATTTATGTTAAAAACAATGGCTCTGGGGGGGGGGTGTTTTCACCCCCAAACCCCCTCCCGCCTTTGCTGCACTGCTGACCAGCTTAGTAAACTTTAGGAAAAAGGTTTGGATTCGGAGCCATTTTTTCGGAATTGAAGTTCCAAAAACAAAATTTCAGACAAGTTTTGATGATGTATGGGGAATTTAAGTCCCAAAAAACAGAATGGTAGATTATCTTTAATAACAAGGTGAAATGTGCGAAGACCCTCACCTGGAGTTTATTTATTTTATTTTTTTTTTTTGAAATTAAAACCCTAAACACTCATTTCTTGGCTATTTTTAATGATGTTAGCGAACAGAATGGAGTTCGGGGCTCTTCCCAGAATATTTCCCAAATTAAGGCTTAAAAACGCAATTACAGGTCATCTTTCAGGATAAAAGTTGGAGTTCAGAGAATCTCTCACAGAAATTATTCAAAACTGAACTTCCAAAAACAAAATTTTAGGCAAATTTATATCATGTTAGAGGGAGGTGAATTCTGGACACTTTCGAGAAAATTTGTACGGATGGCAGTTCCTAAACCAAAATATAAGATAATTTGAGGACGTTGTGTGATCAGGTACTCCGGTATGAGTGGAGGGGGTTGCTGCAACCCCAGAAGCCCCTCTCCAGTATCTGCCACTATGCTCAAGTATTGATGCTACTCTAAAATGAAGCTATTTTTTTCCTAGGTATTTTTATTTTTAAACTATATGCAATCATATATTTTTAAATGTAGGGATAATGTCGTGACCCCCTAAAAATTGGTTTGCGACCCTTTCAGGGGTTGTGACTCACGGGTTGGGAACCCCTGTTTAAAACTATTGCTATGCCATTGCTATTTGAGAAACAACATTAACTCATTGTTAAGTTTAGGGCAAAAGTGGTATTTATTAGATATTTTTTTGCAGATTTAATAAACAAGGTACGTCTAGGGTGGTTTAAAATTACATTTAGGCTAAATAAAAAGTAAGTATCATGAAATTGTTTTAATATGTGAATCTGGGCTCCCAGGTTACCATCTTTGGAAGGCTGTATCTTGAGTAAAGATTTTTTTTTTTTTTTGAGGGGGGGGGGGAGAGCAAAATGAAATATTCCTGTAACTTAATTTTTTTTTCTTTCTGAATTTCAACATAAGTGTTAAATTTAAAAACTTCCGAGACTATGAAGGTTAGATTTTTTCTTTGCCTGCCTGAATTGATATGGAATATGCCAAAATGACATTATGTGTTTTTTTTTTTTTTTTTTTAATCAAGTTTCACTATTAATATATTGTTTCAACCACTTTTTCTTAATTTATTACTTTGTTTATACGTTTCACGACTTATTATTGGGTCATTCCATACAGATTCAACGGATGAGTGTGCTCCACCATTTTTAATTTTTTTGAAACTCATATCCCAAAAAGATGCATATGAATGATGTTTAAAACCACTTTTATTTTTTCTCTAACCTTAACCCTTGATTTTTTAGAGGTCATCAAAAGTCATTTTCGTAGTCAAAAATGGGACTTTTAGACCTTCGCATTTTGGCCCAAATCTAATTGAATAACAATCATGGCAGAACATTTTACATTTTGATGTTGAAGTACATAAGATAATAGTCTCACACACTGAGTTATGTAGCTGTAACTTAATAATTAAAATAATGTCAGCAGATCAAAGTTCAAGGTCAAATGCAAAATTTTTACTCATTTCAAAAGGGTCATAACTCGCTTAGGGGATGAAAACACAAAGTGAAATATGGCAAAAACTAATCACTGGAGTTACACTAATGAGAAAATATAGCTCTAATTGTGTGTTTGTTTATCCTTTATAAATTACAGCCCCTCAAAGATCAGAAAATTGAGAAAAATGACATTTTTAGACCCCTGTAAGCCAAAAGGGGATGGAATAAAAAATAAAATTTCTTGGCCAATTGAATATTCCATTCAAGTACTATACATGTTGTATATATTGTTTTGTGTATTTGGTTTTTAAAAAAGATACAGATCTTTGAAATTGAGCAATTTTGCTAGTTAATTCACACACTAAAACAGAAATAAAAAGTGTGAAAACTTCATTGCACTTTCTTAAATTACATATAGTGTGCTCTGTGTAATATATTATACTGGAAAAAGATATTTTAAGTATAAAAATGATTATTTTAATTTGATAACTTAGAAATACTTGGACATAAATGAGTAGTTCATATATGATTGACAACTCAAGTAGTTAATTTATAGACTATCTACACACACACAAATTTTCAATACATACAAACATACACTCTGTACATTAACATATCTAAATTGCCTTAAACATATGCAAAAACATTATATATACAAAATTCAAATTTTAAAAAGTGCATTTTTTATTTCTTGTTTGAGTGCAGTTTTGAAAAAATGAACTCACCTAGCAGTCGCCTAGTAAGTTGTAATGGTGACTCAAGTATATGACGTTTTGGAATGCTTTACCAAGGCACATTCATAATTTGATACTTTAAAAATGTGCTAGGAGCAAGACAATGACAGGGGTTCTAAATTTAGTGATCAACACAAGCTATGTAATAACTTTGACAATAATGGGCTTTTTTTTTTTTTGATAGTCTTTTTAGTAACACACTATTCTTCATACCTACTGCTAGAGAACAATAATTTTACAGTGATAATATTTAAATACAATGGCATAAAGCAGTGATTAAATGTTGTATTGGGAATTTTATTTGCAGAGTCAAACCTTTCTTGCAGCATTTTTTCAGCTAGTGTAATATACTGAATACTCACAAGGATACATGCAATGTTTAGTAGAAAAATGCAGAAGGAATACATTTCTGTAGGAAATAAAATGTGACTTCTAGTATTTCTTTGCAAGCTAGTCTTAGTAGTATCAATTTTTTTTACGGTTCTTCTGATTCTGTTACAATGTCCATTACCATGTGATATTGCATAGAAATGCCATTCAGCTCTCAAGTTGATATCCGTTTCGGGATTACGTAAATTAAGAAAGTTCTTTCTATTTTTGTTGTGTATTTGAGTAAAGTATTTCAGTACGCCACATGCTGTGTCACCACCAGAACTATAGTACTACTGTGTGACTTCATTTTCTTAAAACTACACTGAAGCAAGAAATGAAAAACGCACCTTTTTTTTTTCCTTTCAACTATGTAGATAATGCTTTTGCATGTGTTTAGGCAAGTTACATAAGTTAATGTACAGAGCGTATGTTTGTATGTATTGAAAATTTGTGTGTGTAAATAGTCTATAAATTAAATACTTAAGCTGTCAATCATGTATGAACTACTCATTTATGTCCAAATATTTCTGTTATCAAATTAAAATAATTATTTTAATACTTAAAATATCTTTTTCCAGTATAATATATTTCATAGAGCATACTATATGTAATTTAAGAAAGTGCAATGAAGTTTTCACTTTTTTTTTCTGTTTTAGTGTGTGAATTAACTAGCAAAATTACTCAATTTCAAAGATATGTATCTGTTCTAAAAACCAAATACACAAAACAATATATATAACATGTATAGTACTTGAATGGAATATTCAATTGGCCAAGAAATTTTATTTTTAATTCCATCCCCTTTTGGCTTACAGGGGTCTAAAAATGTCATTTTTCTCAATTTTCTGATCTTTGAGGGGCTGTAATTTATAAAGGATAGACAAACACACAATTACAGCTATATTTTCTCATTAGTGTGACTCCAGTGATTAGTTTTTGCCATATTTCACTTTGTGTTTTCATCCCCTAAGCGAGTTATGACCCTTTGAAATGAGTAAAAATTTTGTATTTGACCTTGAACTTTGATCTGCTGCCATTATTTTAATTATTAAGTTACAGCTACATAACTCAGTGTGTGAGACTATTATCTTATGTACTTCAACATCAAAATGTAAAATGTTCTGCCATGATTGTTATTCAATTAGATTTGGGCCAAAATGCAAAGTTCTAAAAGTCCCATTTTTGACTACAAAAATGACTTTTGATGACCTCAAAAAAAATCAAGGGTTAAGGTTACAGAAAAAATAAAAGTGGTTTTAAACATTATTCATATGCATCTTTTTGGGATATGAAATTTAAAAAAAATAAAAATGGTCGAGCGCACTCATCCGTTGAATCTGTATGGAATGACCCTATTTCGAACTACTTGTTGTCTTGTGTCTTTTATTTTAAAGTATGTTTACTTCTACCGTATATACTTGCATACAAGACGAGAAATTTATTACAAAAAATGAGGTTTAAAGTTAGGGGGTCAACATATACGTGGGGCAGAATTTCCGAAAATTTTCTTAATTTTTCTTAGAAAAAACTTAAAAACGTGAACATTTTCTCGATTTAAGTCCATCCCTTTTAAGCAGATGCTAAAGAAGTAAATACTTAAATATTCTGCTATGATTTCATGGTCTGACTATGAAATTAAGAATAAATAATTACAGTAAACAGCCGACTAAGTGCGCGGATTGCCATATTTGCGAATTTTCCTGATAGTCGCGAATTATTGCTCATTTTTTAAAAATAATATAATATGGCTACACAGCATAAAATTTTACTGATCTTGTTGGCATAATCCTATATTTTTTATTCTTGGAGCAATTTTGTAAAAAGATAGAATGTATTTTAATTGTTTAGAACTTACTTATTCACTCAAACTATCCTAGAAATACATTCCTGTTTTAAATGTTGTTAAAAGACCGGCGTGCGTAAAACCCTGAGAGTGTGTGAAATCCCCAAGTGACTAAACACCCAACATGTCAATCACATGTTTCGCCCATCGGTGAACGTGACGTCGGGCCTCAAGAGTTGAGGATCTTTCTGCTGGTAGCAGTCAAGAAAGTAAATTTAAGAAATAGCAACAGTTAAAGAATTAACTGTGAGTTGCTTTGAGATGCTACAGATGTAAATTTTGATGACGTCACGTCATTGCGTCGGGGTAACGGAGAAGGTTTAAATAGAAAGTCAATCAATCAATCTCTTATGATTTGCTTCTGTTCTGCAGACGGTGTGTTTTGATTTGAGCATGTGTGCTCGAATAGATTGATTTATCCACGCAGAGGACGTGGAGGTTTTCAGATATGTTCTAACAAGATTTGATAGCCTGCTAAAAGTGCAGGATGTTCTAAAACAGTGCCCTACAAGTAACAAAGGAGTTTCTTTTAGGAACATAAATTTGAAGAGTTGATGTTTTTTAAGTATTAGGCCTAACAGGGCCGGAAGGTTCGTCTGGCATATACTCGATTACGGAGCCGGTCGGACTAGATTGAATTCACTATATGGTGAGGCTGCCTCTGCTAGTGGAAGGTCCCTGTTTTGCTTGAAGCTGGGCAAATAATTTCCTATGCTGCTGTTTCTGTGGCATGGGTGTGCCTGGGATTGATTGACCATGGATTCTGGTCTGCTGTCCACGAGTGGACGTTTTCAACTCGTCTGAACATCCGGCAGATGGATGTTGCCGTCGTTGTTATGTGTGCCAAGTTTAAACTATGGACTTCCAGTGGTATGATTATTTAAATAGTTTTCTGGACAGCTACCATCATTGTGGCATGGCGTAAGGTAAATTTTCAAAAATATTAGGAACGTTTTAGAACTGTTGATGTTTTTTTTTTTCAGTAATTGAATCTTGTGATATTTCTCTGTGATATTTGTTTGTTGGGGGGTATTATTATATTTGAATTGTTATCAGGGGATTTACCTTTTATAAATGTTTGATTGTTTTTGCCTATTTACATTTTACACATGTTTTTGAATAAAATGTTATTTAAATTGAAATTCGGTTTCCATTGCTTCACTTCTCCCGAACTTACCATTCCACATCTGTTGGTCTACCTTTAAAGGCCAACAGATCTAAAATCAAAATAAAAGCAACCAGTAAAAAAAATCGTAACAGCAAAATCAAACCCTTTTACAAAAATCGCGACCACAAAAGTGAACCCTTTTGGTGCAAAGGAATAAAAATTGGATGTTTTTTAACATAAAAATGTTCATTACATTTCATTTCCGTTCTTTTTAAAACGTTTAAATTCAAAATTAGCGGCGAAACACTCCTGTTTCATCCAAAAGTAGGGTCTCAACTTATACGTGGGTTTTCGATTTTCCCCCGATTTTTCTCCTAAACGTAGGGGAGTCGACTTATAAGCGAGATCGACGTTTTTACGGTCCCATTTTGGGTTTTTATCTTAAGTGAAAAATAAATAATATAAAATAAAGAACTGTTTGACATAGTCTAGCCCTTAAGAGCTCTTGCGCCCTTAAAACCAAATAAACCAAACCAAAATTTTTGTGGACTATCTTCGAACATTTTTGAAACTTAAGTCTAATAGAGAAGGCGTTGTGTTCTACGTATTCTGGAAATGTTTCAACATTGAGGCCTGAAAACCTAATCACAGGCTATCTTTGGTTAATTTAGGAGGATGAATAAACGTCACCAAGAGTGAAATCAGGCCGCTCTCTTCTGAAGCTTTTTGAAATTGCTGTCCTAAAAACGAGACTTTAGGCTTTGCTTGGTAACAATGGAAGATAGCGGGACCGGTGGTTTGGGGTTCTGTTCCAAAATCGTCTTTGAAGTGGAAGTCAATTTTAGGCTAGCATTGTTAGTTTATTATTATAAAAACCAGTGTGTCCTAAAGTGATCACATTAAGTAGACTACTGTATTTAACAGCAAATAAAACTTCTTGAGAAGGAAAAAACAATCCTCTCAATGCATAGTTCGCGATTTTATTTTGCTAATAACAAGATTTTGAAATAAGTCATCAAAACTTACCCACAGCTTGCTGTCAAAGAAAAATGCTTCTAAAAGTCCAACAATATTAGGATGCCTGCAGTCAGTTAAAATATCGATTTCAACAGTAAAATCATCAAGGTCATCTTCTCCTTTTAACTCACAGATTTTTGCTGCTGCAAGTTCACTGAAGGCACCTACTTTATTGGAAGCCTATGTAACAATAAAAAAACAGAAAGACTTTGATGGATATATGCATTTGTGTCTATATGAATATAACACAACAGAATTAAAGTTAAAATATTCTGTTCTGAATCATCCATATTTGGTTCAAGTTTTGTGCCAACTTCGTTATTTATTTACATATATTTTTTTTTGAAAAAAAAATGTCAAAACTAACTTTAACTTAAATTTTCCATGTAAATAAACAGGTATTAAATAATTCTATTTTAGAATGTGCCAAGTTCTACTCCCCCCCCCCCATAAAAGTAGTAAAATTTAATCCCACCCTCCCCTATTTGTACTTCACAACTCACAACAGTGGTGACCAATAAGTTTTTCGGGTCTTGTGGTCACTGGTCGCTTAGAATATTTGTGTGTCTTGACCTATACCCATTGTTGCTTTGAGGCAAAGACATGCCTTTTAGTTTAGAAAAAATTTAACTAATTTAAACTTAGGAAAAGTGCCTTTTTTTTAAAAACAGTGTGCTGTCCTTTTTTAATCCTGGGGGAAGCTCTGGTAACATGACTTATCTTTCCAGAACCCAGTGTCTGCTCAGGAATTAACACTTTTATATTCCCAGACATCATTTAACACATCTTTTGTTAACTTTAATCTGCATTAATATTTTTATTTTTAAAAAGCAATTCTGTACTAATGAGGAATGCTTATTGTTGTCTTTTCGATTATTTATCAATAAAAATCTATTTAATATGTAATATTAATCTGTACACTTTATGTGTTTTACTCTACTCACAAAAAAAAATAATAAATTAGTTACGGTATTGGATAATATTTCTCACTAAAATTATTACAGAAGTTGTTTACACAATGTGGTTCAACATGCCCCGAGAGGTTGTTGTTTGTACCCCATGCATGGGACACATTGGTTAACATCACACCGTTAAAAAATTAATGTAAAAAAAGAGCTAATCAATTTTACATTTTCAAAAGAATCTGAGATGTTGAGAAAGGTTAATCTTATCGTAGATAATTGAGCTGCTCATTAAATTTTTTGGCGAAATTAAAAATTAAAATTAGAAAAGCAGACCAATGTGTCCAATCTCCACCTATATGAATACATAATTATCACAATAATAATAAGTAATGAATGATACATATATCTGGATGTTATTAACTGCTTTAAAAGTACAGAGTGTTCAAATCAAATGTACCAAATTGGAAGTCAATTTGTAAAAAAAAAAATAAAAGCGTAACGAGGGGTCAACAGGGCCGACAAGAGCTAAGCAGAGCCCCTTGTCAGCTTGGTTGACAGGCTTTCTTCATAAAACATATAAAACTTGTACTATTTTGATTCCAAACTGCCCCCCTCCCCAAACCAGAAGCCTACCCAAGGGTCAGGTCTCTAGTTTTCGACAAGCCTGATATGGCATCTCCCCAGCCCTGCAGGGAAAATTTGGCAGTTAAACTGTTTAAGAGTTTAGAGAGGCAAAAAATGTCCTGTGTCAGATGCACCTGCGTTTTTTATGAATGAACGAAAGGAAAAATGACGTCACCACAAGAGGACGTAGTGGCCCAATTGACTGGCCACCAAGACCTTGTGATTTGACTTCTTTAGATTTCTTCTCTTGGGGCTACGTAACGGACAAAGTGTACTCATGATTAGTGTTCCCGCTAGACCGGTTTTGAAGGGTGCAGCGCCCTGCCCCTTTTCATATCGGCAGAATGCGCCCTGCCCTTTTCAAAAATAAGGAATTGCTCCCTATATTTTTAAAAATATATCACAAGCATCTTATCAGACCCCATGATATCCAGCAATTTCATTTGCCCAGCGATCAGTCACAAAAACGTCAAAGTTTTGACCTTGTCCCCAGAATTTCCCCCTGAAAACAGCCCCATAAATAAAAGGAGAAGCAAACACCTAGGCAAAGAGAGTAAATGAGATTTTCAGAATTCAGACAGGCTTATCAGTTGGGTACAAAAGTAAGTTCCTTCCTTCTTCCCAGGGCGGCTTAAAAGGGCGTGGGAAGGGGTTCGGTCATCTGTAAAGTGGGGAGGGAGAGAATGTTTCATTCAAGCCCCATCTTTGATCTTCTGAGAATCAACAATGATAGTAAACATTTCACAGTGTTTTCTGCTGTAGGATCAGGGGATGTCTGTTCCAGGAAAAGTAGATGGGGCAGTTGGAAAAAGTCTGAGTGAGACACAAACGACACGTGCCTTCTGCTAAAAGGAAATTTAAAGAGTTGGAAGAAAAGAATATAGATGCCAGCAGATAAAATATGAAGATTAGTAATGTTTGAGACATTTTTTCTTCTGCAAAATAGAACAGAAGAAGGGTTGGTATGCTCTTGATAAAACTTGAAAAGGGCTTAGGAAAAAAGTTGATATTTAAGTAATTGTAAAAGTTGTGAAAGCTTATCTAGTGCTTGAATTCCATCGGCATTCATTGAATTGTACATATTTTTTTTTTAAACATTTCATAAATGCAATTTTTTTCACATGTGTCAATATGCTTAATCGTGCATCGCACAAAATCGTTCACTGCGCTTGAGATGTCAATCCTTTTGCATCTTGTAAATATTTTAATATTTTTGACAATCGGAAATTATTTAGACTCATGCTGACTTATATTAGCGTATTTTATGTTTTATTTTTAAAAAGTACTTTATTTTTGAAACCATGCCAACATTGAACTTGCATTTTGCGGAAACGCGCTTCTCATCTTTGAGATTTCCATCATTTTCCATCTTCTAAATATTGTAATATATTTGACAATCGAAAGTTATTTTGACATATGCAACCCAAGATTAGCTTATTTTATGTTTTATTTTAATAAATCATAACACTATTTATGGGATGTTTTGCGAAAAATTACTACCAGTGTTTGAGATTTCAAATGCTGCATCTTGTAAGTATTCAGTTTTTTTTAACAATTGTAATGTATATTTTGCGGTGTCAGCTTTTCAAATCAAAAGAACTGAAGTGAACTGAACTCGAACTTAGTTTAACTGTACCTGTACCTGCATGCATTTGTTTTACTCGCGCGTTCTCTGTTCTCCCACAGCTCGAGGAGAGAATTCAAATCAGATAGTCGTTCCTTAAAATGTTTAAGTAAAGTGTATATATCTCAATTTTCGTAATAAAATGACAAAAAGAATCATTTGTATTCTTGTCATAGCTTACACTTTAAACAGGTACTTGACTTCAGCAAAACACCAGTACCTGTAGTGGTGACCCTCGATTTCGAAACTAAAGGTAAGACCTCTTAATATCGCTATTTTAAACTTCAATTGTCAGTCAGTGAGCTTAAATTTTGCTGCCGCCATGACAGACGCTCCGGAACAACAGACAGCTGCAACTCCACCGTTGGTGCAAGTTAATCGAGTAGAATTAAAACTTCCTCCCTTCTGGGATAAACATCCTATACCTTCGTTCAAAAATATTGAAGCGCAATTTATTGTTTCTGGAATAACTCAAGATGAAATGAAATATTACAATGTAATAGCAGCTCTCACTTCAGACATTTTGAATTGCGTTAGTGATATCGTAATAACGCCGCCTGAGAACAACAAATACGAAACTTTGAAATCTCGGCTTATATCTGATTTTTCCCACTCCGAACAGAAGAGAGTTAAAGCGGTCCTTTCCGAATTAATTTTGGGGGATGACAAACCCTCACATTTGCTACGGAAAATGAAACAATTGGCAGGACAAACACTTGGCGATGAGTTTCTCAAAACGCTTTGGCTACAACGTCTACCTAGTCAAGTTCAAGCTATTCTTTCCGTATCTGAAGACAATTTGGATAAATTAGCTTTAATGGCCGATAAAATACATGAGACTGCAAGCGCAAATATAGATGAAGTAAAATACGCAAGCACGGCAATTTCTGATGTTACTGAGTTAAAACTGCAAATTGCAGAACTTAGTAAACAATTTGAATGCCTCTCGCAAAGTCGCGCCAAGGATACTTCGAATAGACATTTTTCTCGTCGCCCACGTTCCAACTCGGGTAAAAACAAGAAAACTTATGATCCGTGTTGGTATCACTGGAAGTTTGGAAATGATGCAAAGCATTGCAAATCGCCTTGTCGTTTTAAAAACTCGGAAAACTAAGTAAGAAATCACATAATTTGGTGCAATGTGATTTCATGCCAAATAATAAGAGTCGCCTTTTTGTACAAGATCCAGTTTCAAAACTAACTTATCTTGTCGACAGTGGAAGTGACGTATGCGTACTGCCTTTTCAGAAGAAAAAATGCAATTCTGATAGTACAAATTTCACTTTATTTTCTGCTAATGGCTCCACAATTAAAACATATGGAATTAAAATGGTTACGTTGAGTTTAAACTCACGTCGAAAATTTCAGTGGCCGTTTAGTCTGGCAGAGATAAGCAAGCCTATCATTGGCGCGGATTTTTTAAAGCATTACGGATTACTGATCGATTTGAAACATGGATGCCTTAAGGATCCACTCACTAATTTAATCAGCAGCAAGGAAAAAATCACTTGATAACACTCCACAAATAACCTTAATAGCAAGCGACTCATCCTACAAGGATATTTTAAACAAATATAGCGACATATTTTGGCCATACCCTAAAATGAAGGAAATTAAGCATAATACAGTGCATCGCATTTTGACTTGGGGACAACCGGTTTTTGCCCGACCTCGTCGGTTGCACCCAGCGAAGCTGGCTGCAGCCAAAAAAGAATTTGAATATATGATTGAGCACGGAATATGTAGGCCTAGTACCTCAAACTGGTCGAGCCCTTTGCATATGGTGCCCAAAGATGATGGTAAGGATTTTCGTCCTACTGGCGACTACAGAGCTCTAAACCATATTACAATACCTGATAGATATCCTTTGCCTCATTTACAAGATTTTTCAAGTCAATTGCATGGCAAAGTTATTTTTTCTAAAGTAGACTTAGTTCGGGCATACCACCAAATTCCGGTCCATCCTGACGATGTTCCAAAAACCGCAATAACCACTCCTTTCGGGTTATACGAATTCCTCTACACCCCTTTCGGGTTATCTAACGCTGCTCAAACTTTTCAAAGATTTATTGATGAAGTTTTACGAGGTTTGGACTTTACCTTTGCCTATTTAGATGACATCTTAATCGCAAGTCATTCTGACGAAGAGCACGAGACGCATCTTGAGTTGGTTCTAAAACGACTCTCAGACTATGGCATTTGCATTAATTAGAACAAATGTGTCTTAGGTGTTTCCGAGTTATCTTTCCTAGGATATTTAGTAAATCAAAAAGGTATCAAACCACTACCAGAGCGCGTTGAACCTATTTTAAAATATCCATTGCCTACAACTGTGAAAGAACTCCAGCGTTTCCTCGGTTTGTTGAATTACTATCGCAGAAATGTTAAACATGCTGCCCATGTTCAAGCGCCCCTCAATGAAATGCTAAAAGGCAAAAAAGGTAAAAAGAAGTGTAATTTGGAATGGACTGAAGACCAAAAGTCAGCATTTGAAGCTTGTAAAACATGGCTAACTCAGGCCACAATTTTAGCTCATCCTGACCCTGAAGCTTATTTAACGCTTTTTACAGATGCTAGTGATACAGCAGTTGGAGCTTCGCTAAATCAAGTAAAGAAACTTGACAACGTACAGAGTATCGAACCTCTTGTATTTTTCTCATCAAAGTTGTCTCCACCACAACAAAAATGGTCTACTTACGATCGTGAACTATACGCAATTTACGCTGCCATTAAACAGTTAAAGCACATGCTCGAAGGCCGTTCGTTCACCGTTTTTACAGACCATCGTCCTCTTTGATTCGCTTTTCAACAAAAGTTGGATAAATGCTCACCGAGACAGCTACGACATTTAGATTATATTGGCCAATTTACTACCGATATTCAATTTGTAAAAGGTTCCGACAATATACCCGCTGACGTTTTGTCAAGAATTGAGGCATTAGAGCTTCCGACTATTTTGGATTACACAGCTGTGGCTGAAGCCCAAAGCACCGATACTGAGCTGCAGGACTTATTAAAATCAGACACAACCTTGAAATTTCAAAAAATGCTACTGCCTGGAACAGAAGTTCAACTTCTTGTGGACAACTCTACAAGAAATGTTCGTCCATACCTTACCTTGGAATTTCGTAAAATAGCTTTTGACATGCTCCATAACCTAGCTCATACTGGCGTCAAATCTACTTTCAAACTGTTAACATCTTGTTTTGTGTGGCTCGCAATAAAAAAAGATGTTACAATTTGGACACGGACTTGTATCCCACGCCCAAGAGCCAAAGTATGCCGCCATACCAACAGTCCAGTGCATAACATTAAAGTTCCGGACAAGCGTTTTGAACATATCAATATTGACATCGTTGGCCCTCTCCCTCCTTCTCGAGGATATACATATTGTCTAACTATGATTGATCCAGTGGCGGATCATGGGATTGTGAGGCCCCAGGTGCAGCCTGATCCCGAGGCCCTCACAACAAAAACAATAGAGTCTTACTAACATTAACAATGCAGGAAATCATAACTTTTTTTAATTTTTACAAACGAGAAAGCTGTGTGTGGGGGGGGGGGACAGTTACATTCTTATTTAAAAGGGGAAAAAAAAACATTTCTGACAAAAAAAAACACGTTACAGTGAAAAATTTTGCCTCCTATATTTGTTCGTAATTTAGTCAGTACAGGAGGAGAGATTCTCCGAGCCCCGCTTTCTGGCATTTAAAGGGGTCGGAGTGGTGATTTCAAAAATTTTAGGACACTATTTTGATAAAAGCTTAGTAATTTTTAGGACAACAAATATCAAGTTTTTTTTTAAAACTTAAATGTAATTTATAAGTTTAATTTTCGCATTGGATGATAAAACGTTTCAAATTCAATCTTGAAAATTACAATACAATGCATTCAATCTTTTATTCTTTAACACAGTGACCAGTATGAAGTAAAAATAAAAGTACATATGTCCAATTGCTTCTTTACTTGCTTTGTTGTTGAAAAAATGTCCTTAATAAGGAGGGATTAAAAGTAGAGTGCAAGGTGCAAGTTCAAAATTTCTTGCATACTTTTCTTTTTATCAGAAAATCTGATATATTTTAGTATCTCAGAATCATCAGAAATATCCCTGTACATTCCAGATAAACCATTTAAAGATGCAAATGAATTATTGTTTTTTTATGACAACTAAAACTAGAAGAAAACCTCTGCTTACGAAATTTTATCTTGGAGTGAATTCAAAATAAAAACTTTGCATTCTTTCATCATAACCAATTTGTTTTCAGTAGAAGACAAAGAACATAGAATTTAAGATACAGCTTGATTTTTCAAGCTATTTTTCAACCTCTTATATATCGCCGCATCAGCATGAGACAATACCTGTGAAAATAAAATGCTTTAAATTCATCCCTTTCTGCATGGCACCATGTGCTAATTTTACATCTATTTCTGCCTGCTTTTTTAACCGCAAGGAAGAGAATTTCGTTTCCCTTGGCATTTTAATAAAACAAATTACTATTCACATTTTTAAACAAAAAGTTAGTGACTAAATTTAAAAATTATATGTGCAAGAAATTATCCAACTTGACTGAACAGAAACACAAAGCACCAAACTCTTTGTATTGGAAGAACAAGCTAATGCTCAAATTACAAAAATGAATATTACTTCCCAGTACACCTGGGGACAAACCATTTAACTTTTGTTTTAAATATACTTTTTGAACCAAGTGCTTACACATTTGAGTTCTTATTTTATTTTATAGCTTTTTTGTAGATGAGGAATGACTGCAAGATTTAGAAAGTATAGATAAAACAGTTTTATATTGAGCTTTTGTTTTTGTTAACTGCATCCCCCCCCCCTGCCTTTCTCTAGAAAAAAAAGTAGCAGCAAAGGTTTTTCTCTCTTTCTTTAAAAAAAATTTCTTAAGGTCTACGAAGTTTATTTTGTCTTAAAATACAGGAATATCATCATGAAAAGTTTCATTTTTCTGCACAAGTTGGGAATATAGTGTGAATATTATAGACATTTTAGGACAAAACTCGAAATTTTAGGAATTTTAG